>NC_056731.1:1248206525-1248341525 GCF_019279795.1 Protopterus annectens
CCAGCATGACTAGCTATGATATTGCAAATAAGTTCTTGTATGTTGATTAATGCTCTGTTTGTACAGGATGTTTTATAGAGTTGAACAGTGTTCTTTTACATCTCTAACTGTGCATGTTTGTGAAGGAGATACTAAATGCAGGCTGGTTCAGAGTCAGCTAATCTACAGATAATATCATCTGAATGTTTCCATTTGGTCTTTGTTTAGTTTCAGAGACTGAAAGGCAGGAAGTAAGTATAGTAAATAGCTGTCTGTTGATTTTCAAACAGTGAAATTGAAATAAGAACTGGAACAGCCGAGGCAGTTAATCTAGCCTATAAAATAGTCTCCTGAAGACAGTTGAAGTTAGTTATAGTTGTTCAGTTGTGTTCAGTTGAGTTAACAGTTTTCATAGGTCAGTTGTGTTCAGTACACAGTTCTCAGTTGTACTGAGCAGTGGATACCCAAAAGACTCATAGAGAACTGTAAGCCTGCCTTTGATCTGTTGTAATATTTAGTTCAGATCAGGGACAGTGTTCTTTAGTTAGATAGGAAATTATAGCTAATTAGCCAGAGTTTTTTTCTTTTTTTATTGTTGGATTTATATCCTTCAATATTAATTTCATTTTCCTGATGACTGAATTCTGTTTGTTTATTGAAATTACTGTTTTACATTTTTCATCATTAGGCTTATTATTAAATATATTATTAACTTATATTGTGGCTGGTCAATCAGTGAATTTATTTGTGATTTGAGAGTGCATATACCTGCTTTGATACTGCCCAGGCCACTCTGAAAGCCTGGCTTCTTTAGGTCATTTGTTACCATTTGTTTTAATACCTTATTTTAATAATTGGACACCCGTTTGAAAGGGCATGTAAACACTATGGTTGGTAGTAGTGTTTTACCTTATCATTTGGGAGAAGGGACAATGCCAGAAATCTGTGTCAAGCTTTCCCAGAAGTGTTTGGATGTGTGATACTTAATTTATTTGTGTGAGTGTATTAGAGGTCTGAAACGGGGATACATTGCTTTGGAGTGTGTAATAAGGAGTTACATTAAGGGTGGTCAGAAGTATGCAGTCCAGTCCCAGGGTATAGATCATGTTCCTGTTGTGCTCTCAGGGGAAAATTGTGAAATATTACTCCTGTTTAAGTGACAGTCTCACATTGGAGTCAGTAGTTAGGATTGAAGTTTGTTAGTTACTGACCAGGATAGTAGGGGACGTCACATTATTGGTGGCAGTATGGTTGGATGTTAGCTGGACATCACATTATCTTATGGCAGTTCAGTGGGATTATAGCCAGATGATACACCTTGTGTGACTCAAATATTAGTTTCCTGACCATTGACATGGCTGATTTGTTTTCACGCATTCTTCAAGAACTAGGCATTACTTATTTTCATCTTTTACATTTGACTTCTTGACCAATACTGAAGTTCGATTGGTAATAAATGTTATTATCCTTGTTCTGGAAAATAATTTTATTTATTATGAGGACGGGTTTTACAAGCAAGTGAAAGGGGTGGCCATTGGGGCAAATTTAGTGTAAAATGTTGAGAAGAAAAATATATATATTCAGCAACAAAGATTATTTTCCTTACTGTATATTGTACTTATGTTACTGTACTTGTGTGGCATATTTATATTGTGGACTGAGCTAGATGACCAAGTAGAAGACTTTATTCCCCATTTGCAAACAACAACTAACTTTTTGAAATTTATTTTTACACATCACAAAAAATGTCTTAATTATTTAGATGTGTTGCTATGTAAAGAAGAGAATGTTTTTTTTCTCTCTCTTCTCTTCTCTTCTATTTACAGGAAGCCTACCTTCAGCAATTCATATTTATATATCCACAATAACCACCCTTTTAAACAAAAAATAGCTTGGTTAAAGGGAAATGATCTCTAATGAAACTACATTTAAAATGGAGATGGACCATCTGAAAAAACTGCTCGATAGAAACTATCCTATAAAATTGGTTGAAAACATCCTTGATTATGTCAGTCACCATAGGTCTATCCTTTATTCACAGTCTATTGGGAAAGTGGATTAGTACAGGTAGTTTGGAAGTTAACACTGCTAATGAAACTAATTTAGTAGAAAACAAGTTTATTGCTAGAGCTTTTGTGTTACCATGTAGTGATAATTTGAGAAAACAAAAAGTACTGTAGAACTAAACTGTAACATTTTTAAAGATAATAAAGCCATTTGTAACAAGTTTGGTGATAAACCTTCATTTGTTTTAAGGTCAATAGTAATTTTAAACATTTGTTAGAAAATTGGGAGGTTGCAACACCCATTTACAAGAGAAAGCCTGGTACATTTAAGTGTTTAAGGGCTAATATACCATGTCTATACTTTCCATCAGATGTGTTAGAAGGCCTAAAAACTGTATTTTTCCTGTGAGCCATAACACAACTAATAATTAGCAAAAAATTAGTAATGAGAGTATATTAAAGTTTAAGTGGAAATGTTTTCTAATGTTTTGTCAGCATACTGTTGGCAAGACTGATTATAACAGTTACCAAAGATAGTATGTTTTGCAAATACTGTTAAGATAAAAATTTTAGTAAGTTATTATGACAGCTTCATTTATGTACAATAGTATTTACATGAGTACAATTAGTGCCTATGAGAAAATTGCCAACCATAACAAAATAAGGGTTATGCTGCTAAAAGCTAGGAGCTTAAACCAAAACTGCACACCCTGGAAGGACTTCTATCTGTGCAGTCACAGAAACCTGGTTAAAGGCCTCAGAGAGCACCCCGGACTTGCAAGGCTACTATGCCTTCCACACCTTCAGACCTCAAAACGAACATGTGAGAACCAAAAAAGGTGGTGTTTCTATCTATATTAGAAATAAATTCACCTCCTGACTATTTAGCCTGGGCAACTCCATTGAGTTACTCCATTTCAGATTACTGTGGGAAAGACCCCCATTCAAGTCATAGCTAGTTAAAGATCTCCATCTGTGGATCATGATGCACATGAGGCTAAATTGACCAAACTGGAGTCAATCCAAATATTGACAATCACTCTGGTAGTTGGGGATTTCAACTATCCCACCATCAACTGGGAAACCTATTCTAGCCCTAACTCACCTGTGCAAAAGTTCCTTGACTTTGTTAACTCAAATGCCTTGGAATATATTATTAAAACCCCAACAAGAGGTACAAACCTATCAGATCTGGTCCTCACTAACATGACAAACAGATGCACCACCACAACTGCCAGACCCTCATCAGTTAAATCTGACCATAAACCGGTCACCTTCAAACTGACATGAACACCAGAACTCACAAATAGTGAAGTCAGACTAAAAAAAACTTCACCAAAGCAAACCATACCCTCCTAGGGGAAGGTATAAATGCCTTCCAAGCCCCAACCCCAGATGGAAGTGGTAACTACACAAAAGCTTACACTAAAGCCCTGTACAATCACTTGTATAAGTATACAGACTTGGCTGTTCTAGAGAGAATCAAAGCCAGAGCCCCAGGTAAAAGAAAGCCACCCTGGTGGACATCCAGCATCAACAAACTTTACAACAAATGCAAAATGTTGCTGTCTAAGAAAACTAAGACAAGGCCCCAACAATGGAAAAGCACCCTCCTCAGCCTGAACAGGCAAATAGGACAATATGTCAAATCCTCAAAGGGTAACTTTTAGAAAAAGTTAGCAATCACAGCCAGTGATAATCATAAGGCCTTTTACAGCTACATACATAGCCTAAAAGGTAGGATCGAAGCACGTGCCGAACTAGTGACTAACAGTATCACACATACTGGTTCCACGTAGATTGCAAATCTGCTAGAGGACAGATTTGGTGAGAATTTCACTCCCTTATCCCCCCCCCCCAAACTTATCACGTCTTGACCCCAACCCCCCCCCCCACCCTACATATCTAAAAAGCAGGTCATTAAATCTTTGTCTAAGGCAAAAAACACAGCCTTTATGTGACCAGATGACATCTTAGGCTGTCTTCTAAACAAACTTAAAAATGAACTAGCATCACCATTATGTACCCTATTCTATCACAGCCTAACCACTGTCTTTGTTCCTTTGGAACAGAGAACAGCAACAGTTATTACCCTCCATAAAGGTAGCTTAGCAACAGACCCAGGGAATTATAGACTCAAATGTCTGACCAGCCTCATCTATAAAGCCATGGAAGTATCATCATGGACCTCATAAATAAAGACATAGGCAACCTCCAGACCCTGGATCTGACCCAATTTAGCTTCATCAAGCACAGATCCTGCCTATTAAACCTGGGGGCTTTCTTCAAAAATGCGACCAGGGCCATTGCCAAGGGCAAATCTGTGTACACAGCATATCTTGACTTTGCAAATGCCTTTGACAGAATCCCACACCCAGACATTGCTGATAAACTTAGCAATCTGAATGTAAACCCCTTGTTGCAATATGGGTTGTCAAATGACTCACAAATTAGTCACAAACTATCAAAGCAGACCTATCACCAGTGGGGTACCACAAGGGACAGTGCTGGGCTCCTACTATTTGGTATATATTTCTCAGCAGTTCAGGCCAAAACTAAGGGGCTGTGGTTGACCAAGTTTGCTGACGACTGCAAGCTGGATGTAATTATAAAATCCCCAAATGATGTCAGTATGTTTCAGGAGGGTATTACACAGACCAACGACTGGTGTCTCTGTCAAGGTCTGAAACTGAATGCAAACAAATGCATTATCATTCCCTTCAGTAAAAACAATGTCCCTTCACACTTTCAAATTAACAACAATACCCTATGTACCTATGAAGTGGTAAGAGATCTAGGATCACACGCAGACTATGACCTTTACTTTGACCACCATGTCTCTATGGTAGTAAGGAAGGCTTTTTACATAGCACACTTGATTAGCAAAGGCATTGCCTCTAAAGCAAAGGAGGTTACAAGCCCTCTGTACTCATCACTAATCAGGCCCATAATTGAGTATAATGCCCCTTTGAGCTTGTACTATACAAAGCACCTGCAGCAGTTGCAGGGACCTTAGAGATTTCTAACTAAGAAGATCAAGGGACTCCAGCACGTGCCTTACACAGATCGACTAAAGTCCATGTCACCATACTCAGTATCATATAGACTTCATAGAGGAGATTTATGCCTGGCTTACAGAGCAATCTCTGACTCAAACCTAATGGATTTGCTGCAAATCTATAAATCAAACGGGATTACAGCTACCCATTCCAGGGACATAAATATGGCCTGCAACTTGAATAAAACATGCTGGAGGGACAGATTTGTCTCCCAGTTTCTGCCATGTCTTTGGAATAGGCTGCCAGTTCATGTGAAGCACAACACATCCATGACACTGTTTAAAAGGAACATGGACGAGTTTATGTGGCACCATAAATTCTTTCTGGGGATAATGCCCACAATCCTTCTGGGCATAGGTAGTCTTTACTAAATACAATCCTTGATATTGACTAGAGCATCTATGGTATTACATTGGGATGAAATGGATAGGCTTGAAATGACCTCCAAGTCAATAACCTAGTAAACTCCTATGATCCTATGATCCTAGGAGAGCAACACAGACCAGTGGTGGCTGGTGACTTCAAATTAAAGGGAGGCTGCAGGAGACAGCTGAATGGGTGGGGCCAATGGGAATGGGTGTGGCCAATTAGACGGGGTGGAGCTATACTCAAAACCACAACAACTGGAACTTTAATTAAATATGCTGCCTGGGTGCCAAACTGTCATTATGAGAGTCCAATCAAGACAAAATGAAGTGTAGAAGAAAAATATTTCAATGCATTGGCTACATGACAACTTACTTAATATCTAGATGGAAACACAAAGGTTGTGAGGCATGAAAAATAAATTACTTTTTAAATACATTGCTGGAAAGCCAATCAAAATCAAGTATAAAAAACAAGCATCCCTCACCTCAAGCCACTTCTCGTTGCAAGGCATTTCTAATTATAATTTATATTCAGCTTTATAGAATTACCAAGTAACATGTTGAAAGTAGCAATCTCTATGATACCCTCACTTGTTAAAATGTTTCATATCCAAAAAAGACCTGCTGCCTGATAACAATCTACTTGTTTCATGGGGAAGACATGATCAAAGTAAAAAATGAACAGCAAACAAGAAACAAGCTCAAGATAAATTGCTTAAAGGATTACTGCACAAGTTATGAACCACACATGATAGGCTGGCATTCTATTTAGTTTACAGGTAGAACCTGCAAAGATGACTGCAAGTCTCCAACAAATGTAATGAGCTTCTGAAAATACTGTAATCCTGTCCTTTATTACAAATACTGATATATACATTTCAATACCTAAGGCTTATACGTCATCTAGTTATGTAAATATTCTCTGCATGGCAACAGCGAAAAGGCTTTCAATGATGGTAATTCATTAACAGTATGCTTATTAAAGCTTAATTGCATCTTGCAATCTCTGACAAGCTTACCTGATGGTCATTAAAGCATTGCTACTTGAACACAGAGCAACACGGCACTGCGACAGCATGCATTTTCTAAATAATAAGAAGCATAAATCAACAGTATAAAAATATGACAGAAAACCAGAACATTCTGCAAAATCAAGGACAGGTGAAAAGCCACGGTCATACTTGTGGTCTACCTTGGATGGGGAAATACTCTGCACACTTAACTGCATAACTGCTCCTTGCCTTGCTTGGACACATCCAGAGCCACTACAATGGGGAGTGGGGTGCAACAAATATGTCACAATTTGAAATGTCTCTGGCTGATGGTAATGGCTCTGACACTCATACCTCTAAACCTCAGAGCAAGAAATCTGGATAAAGCCATACATAGAAGTGGGACACAGGCCCAAAAATAAGGACAATTTTTAAATATTGCTCATATAAACTTAGAAACATAATAGAATAGTAGTAGGTCTTGCATTAGTATGAATTTTCTGAAGGGTATACAATCTGAAAATCAAATGTCTGCCATTATTTTCTAACTGAAATCTTTAATGATTTGCCACTAATTTGCCAGAAAACCAGAATTTTATGAAAAACAGACCAAAAATGTGATGCAAAAATATAAAATTGCTATTCAATACAGCTGGGATCCTGTCAAAGAAGGGACACCTTTTTAATATTAGTACTGTTAACTTTTGCATCTGACAGAATAAGAGCATCTACATGCATTTCTGAAATAAAAGCAAACTAAAACTCTGATCATTACAGTTATTTATAATTGCAAACCCTCCATGTTTTCTTCCAAAATTGCCATTTTGTGGAGGGATTATTAAGGGGAGAGCAACATTTTGAGCCAAAATTGGGGACTGTTGAAATTTTTGGATATTCCCAATTCTATAAAGTGATTTATTTGCATATACCTCTCAACTTCTTAATGCAGGAAATCTGGACAAGGCCAAATATATTGGGGGAACATACACACAGAACTAAAAATTGCTCTTGTATAAACTTAAGACAGTTGATAGAATAGCAGGTCTTGCTTTAGCATGCATTTTTCTGAAGGTTATGACGTCTGAAACTCACTGTCTGTCATTATTTAGTGACTTCATTCCTAAATGATTTGCCAGAAAACTACAAATTTTATGAGGAACAAACCAGAAATAAGTAGCAAAAATCTATTCATTCTGCAAAAATCTAGACAGTTGAGAGGTATAGTTCAGCCGGGGCTCTCTGAGATTTCTGCCCTTCCCCCCCTCACAAACTCATGGTTGAATGCAGCCACCCCCCTGCAGCCATTCCAATGTCCCATTCCTTGGTTATTTCACCACATTTACCATAAACACTGTAATGTGCATGCTGCTTTACTTCTGCAATGATTTGGATTTCATTTGAAAGTTTTATTTTGCATTTTACAGCACAAACCCTAATAGATATCTGCTAAACAAAGCAATGCAGTATCACAATGAAAATAGACTTAACTTTAAAACTTCTCTGATCTTGAAAATCACATTCATTGCAACAACATTGAAACCCACATTCAAAGAAAATACATTTTGCCAGTGGCAGATAAAGATTAACTTTGGGCTGTTTTCAAATCATAGGCCCCTTGAACACGAAACATACACATGGTCTTTGATACCCCTTCCTGACCTTGTACAATACAGTACAGTTGTTAGATGGCATTTTAAATTTATTGTTTTGAACATTTTTCCAGTAAACAATTAAACAAAATGCATGCACCAATAATGACAAAACGGCCCAATTCAGAACATTTCCATCATAAAAGTCTACTCAAACTTCTACAGTCCACCAGTATCAGTAAATATGCACAATCTCTGAAGAAGTAAACACCATCTAAATAATTCCACATTAAAGAAATCTGAAACTAATGAAGAGGTCGCTGCTAGCAAACAACTTTTTATGTCATTGTTTCATTTACAAATAAAGTGCCTCCTGCCTTGGAGGAATAAATTGCTTATGTTGCATTAAAAAAATGATAAGACAGTAATATTACAATAGGGAATGGATGGCAAACTGATAATTCATTCATAGTTACTAGGTATCTTCGCCAAAAAGGACTGCAGCATCCACCCACTTTACAAGGCAGTACAGTATTAGCAATGCATCTACCTACTGTGGGAGTAGAACCCACACCCTTCTGCATCAAAACGCAAGTACACTACCTGTTGTGCTATTAACAATGCAAGCAGACTTAGCATAAGCAGCACTAAACTTTTGTTCCCCTGCAGCCCTCAGCTCGTTGTAAAATCGACTTGACATTCAGTTGTATCTCTGAACTTTGCAGCACAAGAAATCTGGAAAAAGACAAAATTTATTGGAGTGGGGGGGCAAAATCCCAAAAAACAGGGACACATTTTAAACATTGCTTGTATAATGTTGGAAAGTTGCTAGAACAAAATGCTGTGTTGTCACCATACATTTCACTGCCAAGTCTTGAACGCAGAGGACCCTGTGCAAAACAGTCAGAGCAACATACCACTATGCCAAATCAGCTGTTGTGTGAAAAAGAGGAACACTGAAATTTAAATGGCTGCCATTTAGTGAATTCAGTTCTCATCATAGCATTCAACCTCATAGCAAAAAAACACGTGGACAAAGCCAGTAATGGGGGAATATAGCCCCCAAACATATTCAGTGAATTCAGTTCTCACCATAGCTCTCAATCTTAGCACAAAAAACCTGGACGAAGTCAATAATGGGGGAATACAGTCCAAAAAATAGGGACAAATTTCAAATATCCATGTTATAAACTTAGAAAATTGCAGGAATAAAAGGTTTTGTGTTATCATGTACTTCCTGAAGAATATGAAGTCTGAAATTCAAATGCCTATTATTTTTATTTAACATTTGTTAACCCGGAAAGTCTGACTTGGAACAAAAGCCAATTTTCAGAATAGCAGGGACAAACACTCCAGACACATGTCTTTGTAAGATGGGAGGGCATGCAGACTCCACACAGAAGGCACCACAGCCAATAATCAAACCAGAAAACCTGTAGCTGTTAGGCAACAATGCTACCAGTGCACCACTGCACTACTGACTTTGCAAGTTAAAACAAACATACAGAAACCACAGATTTTATGAGGAACAAAACAAATATGAGGCAAAAATCTGCAAGCCTTTTACAAATGGTGGTGGGTAAGGAATTCAGGCCCTTGCTACATGCACCCAAAGTACAGGGTTTAAGCCTGAGAATTCTCTACCCACTGCCATGTGTTCTCAAAGGATATAGGTAAGATGATATGTCCTGTGTTAATGCAAGAACGTTTTGCTTGGATGAGGAATTGCTTTTTGAGTTGCATTCTGAATTTGTTCAAAGTCACAAAAGGCAGCACTGTATTCAGTAATGGGTCAGATCAGTGAGGTATAACTAGATACAATGATCTCCCTGGAGTGAGTAGACATGCTGTTTAGAAATAGATTGGCTATAGAATATGCCTTTCTGACTTTGGTAAATGCATGTTGTTGTTGTTGTCTTTCAGCTTTTCCCAATTAGGGGTCGCCACAGTGGAACTCCAGTCCGCTAATGATTGGCAGTAGATTTTTACGTGCTGAGTTCCCAGCTCTGATGCACAACCTTCAAGGAAGATACGCCCATTCATGCATGTCTCCACACAGAAGACGCTTTAGCTGAGAATCGAACAGGACAACGTCTTACTGTGAGGTGAAAACGCTACCGCAGCATAGTGGTCAAAATTTAAATTATGTTGTACTATTGGACCCAGATCATTAATCATGATGCGATTTTAATGATTTGATCAAATTTTAAAATCATAGTGTATATCTTTTTGCAAATGTCATGATGCTACTGTTACTGACAATAAAGGTGAAATAATTAATTCCATGGCAGGGCTAACCACTCATTGGCTCTAGACAATTGTCACTGTCGAAGTAACAACCCAGCTCTGTGTGCAAAAATTAGAAAAGGGGTTGTGGATGGATGTATGGATGGATGGATGGATGGATGGATGGATGGATGGATGGATGGGTGGGTGGGTGGGTGGATGGATGGAATTCATTTTGTACCAGGTACATATTTTTGTTGATCATCTTATTGAACTTTGCAATCTTTTTCCTAAAATGAAAAACTGCCCATTTTTCATTGCAATTGGTTATCCTACCTGAGAAGACTAGTCCAAACTTAAGTGATCCCAGTTTGCAGCCCTATGGATACTACTAATAACTCTTATTAGGATAAACAGGTAAATTCCCTTTGACTCATTGTGTCCTGTTGATTAACTTGTGTTTCAGTCACTGAATTATATATGAATTGGTATTCAGTGCCTTCAACCTGTCAGTTATTCTGTTCTGTGCAACAGTATTAAATTATAACTATTACTCCCATGAGACAGCATAGTAGCCACTGAATGAATGTGCTGCCCACGTTGCTGACACTACAATGGACTTTTCTATCACAAGAATAAAATCACATAGCAGCAGCTGAAGTTTTGCTATCAGCAACCCAAGACAATGATATAGCATTTGTCACCATTTCATAAATCAATCCATGAAAAAGTATTTCATGAATGTGCTGCTAGAGCATATCAAGGCAGCACATGGTTGCTGATGTAGGACTGTGTCTACTTCATAATAATTTCAAGACATCTTAAGTTCTTATGTCCTACTCTCAGCATGAATCTTTCTCCAATAGACACTATATATGAATAGTTTTCTTAATTGTAAGAGTTATGTTTTCTCAATACTGCTTGTCATGTTGACCTATGTCAATTCCATATGTATTTAAACTCACCCCTTGTAAGTAGTAGCATATTATGAACTTGTCTATGGCTCAGCAAAGCAGGCTATACCTCAAATCTACAGGATAATTACTGGTGACTGTGTAGTTCTGGAAGTTTTTATAGTTTCTGATATTTAGAGCATATATCTGTATTTGTGATTTTTGTTTTTGTAGCACACCTGTACTTTTACAATGAAATCTAGGTGTTATTTTCCTATTGATACCGGAGTCTATTGACCGACTATGTCCTATGTAGGTATTGTGACAATATTGGAAGCAGTAGTTTGTTGGTTTAGTGGTATGATTCTCGCTTTGAGTGTGAGATGTCCTGTGATAAAATGCCAGATAAGCCCTTGATTTTTACTTGGAAGATACTGTAGAGGATAAAGGTCTTACTTTTACTCTGTGAATGAGAAGAATTTCTAAGCTATGAGGAAAAAAGAAAAAACAAGTAGTTAAGCAATAAATAAGCAAAGCATCAAAGAAGGGCTGATAGTTTATTAGCTAAAGAGTGTTTGCTTTTTTTTTTGTTCAAAAATGTTTTTATTCATTTTGTAAAACAATAATTTAACAATATAATAAAGATGAAAAAAGAAACAAAAAATATATAATGTGTCCTTAAAACAACACATGCAAAGGAAAACACTTAATATTTTTCTAATAAATTAAATGATTTTTTCCAAGCAATTTACTTGCAGGTTGTATTGTTTGTTCTCATTTTTATAGTAGTAACCTCATTGTTACAAGTAGACTTAGCTTAATGAACAAATTCAGATCTAAATAAAGGAGTAGACTTTGATTTCCAATTCTTTGTGACAGTTTTTCTTGGTATGGGAAGGATTGACCGCAATAAAGCTATTTGGCTTTTAGGAATGACTTCTAGAACAGGTACATTAAAAAGTATAAGAGAATCAAAGATTTCACAATTGTCATTCCATAAGGCTTTACAAAAATATCTAAATTCTTCCCAAAAAGTGGAAATTATTTTACAATTCACAACCATATGCACCCAATCAGCATCTAGTGATCCACATCTCCAATGTGCTACATCATTTGTCTTATATATTATTGCAATTTATGAGGTGTTAGAAAGCATTTATGTAAAAATTTCCATGTATATTATAGGTTCATAGGTTCATACTAGGCTATCTGCCCTAGGGCATTTATAAGCCTAGCCAGAGTGTGTGTGGCTTTCACCACCCCTTAGGATGAGAATACTATACCCATTAGTTTGCTGTGCCTCTGTCCAGCAGTGACACTGAGATGATTCCCAGGGTAAACCTACGATCTCCCATCCACTCGTCAAGATTTCTCTTGAACAGAGTCAGTGAGGGGCTTTGCCTCACATGGACTGGGATTCTCTTCCATAGTGTAGGGAGTCTCTGGGTGATGAATCTGTCCCTCCAGCACATCCTATTTATATCTGTGTTGAGGTTTAAGTCTCTTGCTCTCGTGGCTCTGGTGGATTTGGATTTTTTGAGGTGGGGCATGTCCATTAATTCCGGGTTGGACATGGCCTTGTATGTCAGGCACAGATCACCTCTGAGCAGACGGTATGCGACTGAATAGAGCTGGAGTTTCTTCAGTCGGGCATTGTATGACATATGTTTGAGCCCCTTTATCCTTTTGGTGAGGAACTTTTGGGGTCTTTCCAACTGCTGCAGGTGTCGGGTAAGGTACATTCCGAATGGGGCGTTGTACTCAATCATTGGTCTGATAAGTGAAGAGTACAGGGGTACAATGACCTCGCCTGATCTGGATGTGAATCCCTTCATGATCAGGTGGGCAATGTAGAAGGTCTCCCTAACCATTTTGGCAATGTGAGTGTCAAAAGAGAGGTTAATGTCAACTTGGGTCCCCAGGTCCCTGATAGCTTCTTCCGTGTTTAATGGATTACCAACTATGTGGTAATTAGGGGTTACCTTGTTTTTCCCAAAGGGTATGACTATACATTTTTTGGCTTTTAGCTTAAGGCCATGGCTCTGGCACCAGTTATCCATTTCTATGAGACCTCTCTGGAGGATGTCTGTGTCTGATGGAGTGTCAATTATGGTGCCCAGTTTGCAGTCATCTGCAAATTTTGTCAGCCACAATCCCCCTATGTTTGCCTGCACTTCAGAAAAATAAATGCCAAACAAGAGGGGGCCCAAGACTGAGCCCTGTGGGACACCGCTCATGACCGGCTTAGAGTCTGACATGGCACCAGCAACTCTAACCCTGTGTGTTCTGTCCTTGAGCCAGTTTGCAACCCATCTTGTGACATATGGGTTTACATCTAAGCTGGTGAGCTTTTCTATGATGCCCGAGTGGGGTATTGTGTCAAACGCTTTTGCTAGGTCAAGGTAGGCTGTGTGAACTGCCTTACCCTCATCAATGGCCTTAGTGACTGTTTCGAAAAAGTCGACCAAGTTCAAGAGGCAGGATCTGCCCTTGACAAAGCCATATTGGGTAGGATCCAGTGTCTGTAGGTCCCCAATGTCTTTATTTTTGAGTTCCATTATGATCCTCCCCATAGCTTTGCAGACAAGGCTCGTCAAGCCTATGGGGCGGTAATTTTCAGGGTCCGTAGAAGCACCGCCTTTGTGGAGTGGGACCACAGTTGCCGTATGCCATTCTTTGGGTACGTATCCTGTAGTAAGGCTAAGATTAAACAGCAGCCTTATGTGTGGGTTTAGTTCCTCATTGAGTTTGTGTAGCACACAGCCGGGGAACCCGTCCGGTCCCATTGATGCTGTGTTTTTTGCTTTAGAGAGAGCAGCTCTCACCTGGGCATCTGAGATGTTTGGGAGGCTAGACTCTGGTGGGATAGATATTTCTCCTTTTTGGGGGGAGGGGAGAGATTTGCACTGAACCTGTCTGCCAGTATGTTGGCAATGTCTGTGGGTTCAGTGATTTTTTTTATCATTTTGGACTAATTCTGAGCATATCTGGGAGTTTCCACCCAGGTTTTTAACATAGCTAAAGAAGGCCTTATGATTGTCTTTTGTGTCATTAGCGATTTTTCTCTCAAAGTTGGCCTTGGATGATTTTATGAGTGATCGTAGTTTTTTGCTAGTATTGATCAGAGATGCCTTCCCTTTTAGGGATTTTGCTCTGTCATGTAGTAGCTTTCTCCTCTTGTTGTAGAGTTTGTTTATGGCTGGGGTCCACCAGACCGGGCGCTTGCCTTTGGTGGAAAGGGTCTTGATTTTATTTAGGGATTGCTTGATCCATACATTCCTGGAGGTGCTCGTAGAAGGCATTTGTAAGGGTTTCAGCAGCGTGGGTTGTGGTTTCCACTGGCTCGGGGGCCTTGAAGGATACCACTCCAGTCTTAAGAAGTGTGAAGTTTGCTTTTGAGAAGTTCTTCACTGTGGTCTTTTTTGCTGGGGGTGGGGGCGGGATGTGAATCTCCAGTGAGATTAATTTATGGTCTGATCTCACCAGTGAGGGATATACTTCCGGTGTGGAGCATTTTGTCCCCATGTTTG
This sequence comes from Protopterus annectens, assembly GCF_019279795.1. Taxonomy (NCBI): domain Eukaryota; kingdom Metazoa; phylum Chordata; order Ceratodontiformes; family Protopteridae; genus Protopterus; species Protopterus annectens. The sequence goes on from NC_056731.1 coordinate 1,248,221,168, forward strand.
TGATGATCAGGTCTAGTATATTTTCTCCTCTTGTGGGAATGGTGACTAGTTGTTCCATAGCATTTGAGTTTATGAACTCCAGGAACCTTTGGGCTAGGGTGTTAGGGCTTGAGTAATGTTCCCAGTCTATGTTTGGGTAGTTGATGTCACCCAATATGATGGTGTTTGGAGAGACATTCATACTCTCCAGTGTCTTCAGGAAGGCTGTGTGGGTTTCCTGAGTTTGAGAAGGTGGTCTGTAGCATGCTACAAACTGTAGGGCAGTTTTACCTATGGTTAATTGCACCTGGATGGTCTCCGATGCTTCGTGCGTTGCCACTAACCTGGAGGTGTGGGTATCCTTTATGAATATGGATACTCCCCCTCCTTTTGTGGTTCGGTCCGGATTTTGGGGCCGGAACGCATGATATGAGGTATAACCTGATAGTGCTGGGGTGCTCTCAGGAGCCTTGAACCAGGTTTCAGTCACAGCACAGACATCGATGTTCTCCATACTGAGGAGGGCTTCGAGGGCGTGCATCTTGAGGTTTAGACTTCTGGCACTGAGCAGTATTACCCTTAGTTTTTCTCCATTTTTGTTTTCTAGGGTGGTAGGTTTATCATTTCAGCCTTTGCCTAAAAAAGGTACTATGGGGGTGGCAAGAGCCTTTGCCAATATCCGGAAGCCCAGGGGTGACAGGTGCAAGCCGTCCCTTGCGAAGCAGCGTGGCTTGTCAAGCATGTCATCCCAGGCAGACAGACATTGGATCCCCTTAGAATGACACCAGTAATTAAGCCAATTATTAAAGCTGATTATTTTGTCTCTGTATTGTGGCATCATTCTTGGTGAGGGTAGGATACTACTCAGGGTCAGGGTCATACCGGCCTTATCTCCAGTACTGAGGAGATGTGGATCCTTTTGTTGATTCCAAGCATATTTTTTTATCTTTTATTGTGAATTCTTGCTTGTTAACGTTTGTAGAGTAATTCCAGAAGGAGATATCTGTCTTGTTAAAATCATTTCTAAGAAGTTTATATATTTAAATATAGATGAAGTGTTCTTAAAGGAACACTATTTTTTTCTGAAGGTTATTTCTCATATCTAGTTTACATCTGCCTTTTTACAGGAATTCATTTCATTTGATTAAATTATACATTTATACTGATTGCTTTGCTTCTGATAGAGGCAGAACATTTTTATACCAGCACCAGAAATGTATAATCTGTCTTGACTGAGGCCTTTTAAGCATGCAATGTATTCTATTACAGCTTTTTATTTCTTTAATAATTCTTGACATATTCCAAATACACCACACTGACATTTCTGTCTCACGTTTCATACATCTATTCAGGGAAGATTTTCTAAGCTGGTATTCTATTTTTTGAAGATCCCAGTACTATAACAGGTATCTCTGACACAACTAAACATAGGCACTCCATGTTCAGTGCTATTTGCTGTCCTGCTTTTGCTGTGTTATATAAACACAGCATTCTATAAGACTTAATTAGATATTCACTTTAAACAGGTCAGATTAATATTCTAGTAAACATAAGGATTTTCTGCAAATGCATGAATGTCAGCAAATGTAATTAGATATGCATGTATTTATTCATTTTGGTTCATGCATTCTGCAATTTTGCTTGATTTAATAGATTGTATTTTACTACACTTTCTGGGTAAAGTGTCCTGCTGATAGGTAAACTCTTGCCATCAATTCAAACACAATGCAAAAGAAAGTCAAATGAGTGTCAGTGCTTTGGTGATTGTTTAATTCAGAACGATTAGTACTTGCTTCAAAAGAACTGTGTCTGCCATATAGTTAAAGTGTAAAAGTCCTGTTAGTGGAAAATTTCTGTCCCTGTGGTGTCTGACAAACATCTTCTCATGCATTGCACCTCTAATGTTACAGGCAATCAAAAGTTAAATTGTTAAAGTAAAGCACATAATTGCTGTAAATAAAGCACATAATTGCTGTAAATAGCATTTACTGCAACAACGAAGAGTTTTACAGGAAAATATGAATTGGCCACAGTATTATAAAAGAGAATTATAGTGGATTGCAGTCTATAGACGGTAATGCCAAGAATAAGAATAAAATATAATGACAGACTTTTGTATGCATAACTGAAGATTTACTACAACATTTTATTTAACTGAAAAATTGCATATGCTATAAGAACACTTGTAAAGTGTATTTCATTTTGTATAACTCAAATTAATTGTGAAAAATAGTGATGGACATAGTATCTGATATAGTGAACTCAAGCACTTTGGTTGCTCCCTCCATATCTACTTCAGCTTCCAATTATAGTTTCTATCCCGAAACTGCACATCTTCCTCAGTTTACTGGTACTGCAGTAGTGATTCTAACTGTAATGCTGACAATTGAAGCAGTTTTGATAACATTTGGAAATGCTTTGATTTTCTTTGCCTTTAAACTAGATGAAAGGCTTAGAACACAGAGTAATCTGTATCTTCTGAATTTGGCTGTATGTGACTTTTGTATAGGTAAGTCACAGTTATTTTCATTTAGAATTAATTTATTTAAACTACAAGTAAATGGCTACATGCTTCAGTGAAGGACTACAGACACCCGAGTGAAAGGAGTTAAGTTAAATGTTTACAGCTTTTAGCAAAACTACATAACAGCACTTGTTTCTTGGATATGGATCTTGGGGTACCTTCACTGTGGTATATGTGTATGTGTATGTGTCTGTGTGTGTCTGTGTAAAACAGTATGAAGTCAAGAAAAAAATGTCTGAGCTATTTGACATATAATGATTCAGTAACTTAAAATTGATCAGATTTCAGTTCTATATTTAGTTGCATCAACCATAAAATGCTGTTAATATGTTCTATAGCTTCCAAATTATTCACATACAACCATATATTGTAATGAATATTATACACTGAATGGCCATTAATACTCAAAAATGAGCATGCTGATTGGTCAGCCCAATCAGCGTGTCCATTTTAAATCTGAGCAAATGCCAATGGAAAAAGGTCCGGTCACCCAGACATTTTTCCATTAATATATGCAATAAAAAATATGCTGTTATTTCATTTTTTTTTACATAAGCTGACAAAACTGGAGACTAAAATGAACAACAGAGACGGCACAGAAAAAAATAAAAGGATAATCAAGTACATTATACAAAATTAAATAAAGGTACCTGATTATCCTTTTATTTCCTCTGTCCTGTCTCTCCTGTACGTTAAAAGCCTTAGGTTCATAGGTTCATAGGTTCATACTAGGCTATCTGCCCTAGGGCATTTATAAGCCTAGCCAGAATGTATTTGGCTTTCGCCACCCATTTTAAATTAATTTTGCTATGCCCTTTTTCGAGGTTAGTATACTGTGCCTCTGTCTAACAGTGACACAGAAGTGATACCCAGGGTAAACCTACAATCTCCCATCCACTCATCAAGATTCCTCTTGGAGAGAGTCAATGAGGGACTCTGCCTAACCTGGACTGGGATTTTATTCCAGAGTGAAGGGAGCCTCTGGGTTATGATTCTGGTTTGTTTCTTTCTTTCTTTTTTGTTTTTAGTTAAAAAAGAAAAGCAATGGAGATATTCATTTCTCCATTGTTTCTTCACACAGCACAGATGTACTGCAAAAGTGTAGGAACAAAAGTCCCATAGGAATGTGCAGTACATCAGCAATCCTCCAGGATATCAAGGGAAAAGCAAAAGGCCAAAAAGAAAAACGCCAGCAACTGTGGGCTGTGAAAACTAATTTAATTAGTTAGACATTTGATAAAACTTCAAATGAAAACAACAGACCAGTTTCGGCTTGGATTTTACCTAGCCTTCATCAGTGTGAATTCATATTAAACAATTTAAGTCATTTATATGGTAGAATTGATTAAACACAAAAAATGATTGGTCAGCTCATAAATATGTATATAAACATTCATAAATATTCATTAAGTCCAGGCTGAAAAAGTGAACCCAGTTTTACTATCCATTTTTTCTCTTTTGTATTAAGTTTGCTGTGCCATCCTGATTTATGTGTTCTGTCACCTATTATTTTGTCAATGACAGTAAAATGAAATTTGGCTGTGCTATGTTTTAGAGTGTGTTTATATAATGCATTACTAGCTCTTTTACATTTGATGTCACTTAAATGTTCAGAGATGCATAACCTGAAAGGTCTAGAGGTTTGGCCAATGTAAAAAGCATGACAATTGCAAGAAGACATATAAATAATCCAATCAGTATTACAATTAGCAAAAAACTTAATATTCAGAATATATCCAGAATACAATACTTTACTCCACGCATCCAGCTTTCATCCAAAACATATAGCCAGGAACATTCCAAAACCGCAGTTTATCAGAAAGAGACACATTTGTTCAGAAGACAACACTTTTCAAACTTTTAGTCATGATTTGACTGACAGATTTAGGGAAAGAGGTTACAGTATGGGTTATGTCACCACAGCTAAGAATTCTGCATCACACCTGCCCAGAGATGAACTTCTAAGATACAAAAATCAAATGGAAAATAAACTCTCACACAAAAATAAACTCTCACACAAACATAATACTTTGCGATTTACTACCACTTGTGGGAGGAATACTAACAAATTCATTGACATCATAAAACGTCATTGGAATATTCTTTCAGCGGATTCTGTTTTGTCTAATTATATACCTCAGTCATGTTTATTTTCTTTCAGGAAAGGGAAGAATTTGGGGGCCTTTTTCAATCATTATAAGCATCATTCTGAATCTAAACAACTACAGATGGCCCAAACTACAATATTGGGTGATAAGCTCATAGGCTGTATGTCATGTGGACATTGTAGTAATTGCAAATATGTACTTAGAACTAAACAATTTTCCAGCAATAATAGCAGCAATGCATATAATACGAAATTAGTTTTCACAGCCCACAGTTGCTGGCTTTTTTCTTTTTGTTCATGTTCATTTCAGCCGTGCAACAGTTTCTGTGCAGGGGAAGGTTATTTGGAAAAGCAGAAGGCCACCAAAGTGCCATTACACAAAGACATTATTTAAGTAATTTTTTTCTTAAATAATGTCATTGTATAATAGCAATACCTGACTCTGTGGTGTGGTCTATTGAAGATTTATCCACGGTTGCCTATGTTTAATCACTCGGGCTTCGCCCTCGTAATTAAACCACACCAACTGTGGGTAAATCTTCAATATAGCACTCCAACATTGTTAGTTATTGCTATAATAATTGATATTTCAAAACAACACCTTGTAGAGATAGAAACATCGTTTTTCTATTTCCAATTGTTTCAGGAAAATATACAAAAACATAAAATATGACAACATCTGAAAAAAAATAATTTGCATAATTATCTGCATCCTAAATTTACAGAAAGTTGTGCTGGAGCTGTAATACATTGCTTTACTTATTGATTAGAAAGATACTATATCTGCTGGGCATTGTCTGTACTTGTACCATTTTGCTAAGGCTTGGAACTCCTTATCACTAACAATCAAGTCATTATCCTCCCTGCCATCCTTCAAAACCATACTGAAAGACTTCCAAGACAGAAGGATACTCTGTTCTAGCTCAACACCAGGTAAGCTATATCCCTAGATGTGGACAACTAACTATTCATACTTTACATCTCCTTACTGTCCCTTCTTCACTCACTTCCTTATTTCTATCAATTTCTCTCCCCTGGCTTTCTCTCTAAATATGGCATAAGCCTACTTTTCTATCACTTCATATTGTAGTCCCTGTTTGAATTATACTAACTTACCTTTAATTTGTCTATAAAATGGCTATAATTCTCTCTTTGTCATGCAACTTGAATCTACTCTTAACCAATACTTTCATAATTTGTCTAGTTTGATATAATTATTTAAACTGCATTTTTGCATTATTTTTGAAGATTGTAAAATTATTATTCTTAAAATGTTTTGTAATACTGTGGAGCTTTTCTCCTTAGACCTCCATTGAAAATGGGCTCCTACCTAGTCAGACTTTCCTGGTAATCGTGTCAATAAATAAATTCAGTAGTCTAGTAAATGAGAAAATTAAACTATATATATATATATATATATATATATATATATATATATATATATATATATATATATATATATATATATATATATTTATCGATATTTATCCACAGATATATACATAGATATATATAAATACATGCATACATACAATAGTACTGATTTGCTGATGGTAATAGCACAGTGCCAAACTATAGTACCAGTCAGAAAACATCCAGTATGTAATTCTTGAAAAAGTCACATTTGGCAAAAGACTTTAAATCCTTGTTTGCCTTTGATGCTGACCCAAGAATGTATGATTTTTTTTACCTTGGAATGAGCCAACTTCTGCACTGAATGCTGTATACCATGTTTTTGTCTCTTGAAAGACCATATTTAAAGCACACACAATGCGAGTATCATATCTACAGTCTGATACAAATGTAATATAAGCCCCTAAAATTTAATTGTGATTTTTTTTTTTCCTTGAGATCCCATGAACATTTAAAGTTTTGGTGATGACGTAGTCATTCTTCAAGGAAAAAAATAGCTGAGTGACCTTTCTCCTTCCTGTCCAATTATCTATTGTCATATTGTTAAGATTTTACAGAAGATTGGAACCCATTGCATTTTTTAATTAAATTTTGGGCTAAATATTAATATTAACCATAGGTGTGAGTAAGCATCTGTATGTGTTATAGAAAAATAACCATGGCGGGGTTAGCCACCCAGCAGTATAAACATTGGTTCTCTGTGATTCTCACGGTTAAAGTGACACCCTGATCACATGTAGAAAAGTGGGAATAAGGGGATGTGTATGGATGGATGGACGAATGCATTGATCCTCTTTTCTTACTTTGTTTGTGCCCTTTCTGTACTTCAGAATGCCCACATATCAGTCTGTAAATGAAAATCAGCACTGATTTTTAACATGTCTTTTCCACTTCCTTCACCTACCATTTTCACTTCTCTGCCAATGTCTTCACTATTTCCTATTCTGGAGATGTCTGCCTCACTTCTGTTATATCTGGCACTTTACATATTAATGAGAGCACTGCCGTGTTTAACTGGAATGTACTATTCCTTTGCATTGTATGTCTATGCATCTTGCCATATGCTTGACTATAATGTCTTATTTGAAAATAGCTTGTATAATTATCAGGCTCAAATTTGGGGTGTAAATTTATGAATGGATAAATCAAGAGCAAGAATTTTAGAAATATTTTTATGAAGGACAGAGAGAACGTTTTTTTTGCAGCCAGCCCAGAGTGTCAAATTACATCACCTAGCCTATCATTTAAGAACCATTTCATACCCTTACCCATTGTGGTATCCCATCTGAATACATAGAAATGTGCATCACAAGTCCACTTGTATGACTGTGTAATGGTCATCTGTGCATCCTAGCAATTAATCTTTATGTAATGGACTTTCCAGAGGCAGTACCCATATAAATAGCCAATGCAAAGACTATACCAAAGGACACAGTAGTGATTTTCCCAGGATAGGAATTCCATACAAATTCTCACTGATGAAGTCACCCTAATCATGTCAAGAGTACTACAAGATATCTGTCAATTTGTATAAGTAAGAAGACTAAGGACACCTGTATACCACCCTGAAACAGGTAAACTATCTGAGTGCCTTAGTAAATTTTAAAAATGTGTTGCAGAAGGCTACAGAGATGGAAAAGAGAAACTGGGTGAACTGCTTCATATATTGCCTTTGCTATGATAGACACATCCCAAGCTTAAGCTTGATTCACACTATCTGATCTATTATATGGCAAACGGACTGAGACTTCCTGACAGAGGAGGAAAAAGGAAAACGCCACCATTAAAACTGTGGTAGAGTGTTTTTCTGATCTTCAGGACAGGTTAACAACTGTAAGTCCTATATTCCTATATCAAAAGAACTTACAAAGAGAGCAAAGGTATCACAACAGATACTGAATAACAGAAATGCTTGTCTCATAGCATTCAAACTGGGAAAAGCAATACTTCTTTTAGCACCTGCTGTTGAAAACAAGGACAACAAAAAATAAAAGAACTGTTGTATTATGTAAATATTCCAAAAACTTGGAGAGGAATTGAGGTTTCTGTCATTTATTGACAGAATGTAAGATGCCACAGCATGTACTGAAGTTAAATTAGAGGGAAAATTATCTACATTTCAAAAACAAGAAGAAAAATATTTTTTTTCTCAGAAATTAAGACATTTTCTCAGAGTTATCTAATAGAACCAGTTTAACAGAACACAATATAGAAACTGCTCCTGGTGGATAAGTACATTTGATACCATAGCTTGTACCAGAATCCCAACACCCAGCAGTCAAAGAAGGAGTACAGAAAATGCTTAAACATAAGACCATAGAACAACTTCAAAGTGAGCGCAACAGTCTCATTTTACTGGTCCCCACTCCTAAGAGATCTATAACGTTTTGAAATTACTTTATACATTTAAATAGCAATTTTAAATGTTATACATATTTCATGCTTTGATGTTTATATTAAATAAACAGAGCCTTGTCACCATTCCACAACTCTTCTTCAAAGACTGGGAAAGTCATCTTCTTAAAATCTAAGCTGTTTTGTATTCCTTCTACCAAGCTGTGTCAACAGTTATACCAGTGAAGTGAAAGTTACACTGGTTTTAGCGAAGAGAATTAAGGCTATAAACTGTTAATGTGCTGGTTGCTGTAATCCATGGATTGATTCCCCTCAGCTTTTATTTCCCTACTATGTGTCTTTAAACAGACTGTAGGCCTAATAACTAATTATGAACCAGGTTAGGCATGGCAGAAATCAATTATTTGGGCTATATAATAAGCAGACAGATTGTGAAGCCCCAAATTGAAAAGATAAGGCAGTTCAGTCCTGGCTTGCACTGACTACAGAAACGTAGATTAAGGCTTTTTAGGCTTGGTGAGATATTATCACAAATTTGTCCCTGTAGTGGAAGGTAAGGAACAGTAATTTCAAACACTCCCACTGTGCATTAACTCTCCAGCCATACAACAATTGTAGTAAATATCATCCAGGCTGCAGTTACATTAACTTCAATAGGACTTCTCAGGTTCATCAGATTAAGAGCTCTGGCTACAGAGGCTGCTGAGCATAGAAACATTGTAACTTAAAGACAAAGAAAGAGCAGGCATACAGTACAGTCTCAACAATAAACAGTGTCATCTGAGAAATATCTTCTTCTTTTTTCGACTTTTCCTGGTTAGGGGTCGCCACAGCGGATCATCTGTCAACTCATGATTGGCAGTGGAGTTTTACAGTGTCGAGTTGCAAGCCTGGCTACCAACCTTTCCCAGAAGGCACACACACACTCACACCTAGGGCCAGTTTTAGTGTCCAATTCACCTACAGCATGTTTTTGGATGTGGGAGGAAACCCGAGCACCAGGAGGAAACCCCACGTGACCACAGGGAGGACATGCAGACTCCGCACAGAAGGTACCCCAGCCGAGGATTGAGACATGCAGACTCCGCACAGAAGGTACCCCAGCCGAGGATTGAACCGGAGAACCTCTTGCTGTGAGGAGTCGTCTGAGAAATATAAGGGAAGCATAAAGAGGTAGATGCCTGGTTTCTGTTTTCTTGACTGGAAGCTGTCCCTGCAGTATGAAGTTTGGAAGACATCCCTGAAACCTCAACAGGAAAGGCATTGTGGAGTTGATCGTTTCAAAATCTTTGTGTATTAAAACTTATTTAGTGGCTGTAAGCTGTTACAGAGACTAGATATCGATTTATTACTTTATATACTATTATATGGATGTGGGTAAATTGCTGAAATACGCATATACGTATTTGTCTGATGCATAATTCACCTAGACAAACTTACCTAAATCACAACAACTCAACAGCACAATTTTGTGAAACTATATGATCTAAACACAATATGTCTGAAAAAAGAATATCGACAACACACTAATAAGCAATGAGAATTGTTGAGTTTCTGATCTAAGAATACCGATCTCTGTTATGTGCTAGACAGATGTGTATCTAGGTTGCAGTGCTTAACGCATTCCATTGGTGGACACTATGTTCCATACAGCATCATACGTCCTGATTGTGTCTGCTTTTACTTCTCATCTGTCAATTAAATATGATTAGATCAAATATTTTCACTTAAAAGTGTTGTTGACCACTTGCATTTTAGGTCAACATATTTAGGTCATTTACGTGTCAGACAAATGTGTACTCAAGCAATAGATATAGATACATACATATACATATCTATCTGTCTATATCTATCTATCTATCTATCTATATATATATATATATATATATATATATATATATATATATGTGTGTGTATATATCTATCTATCTATATATATATATATATATATATATATATATATATATATATATATATATATATATATATATATATATATTAGTAGGTACTAACTAAGCTATTGACCTTTGTGAATCATAAGATGGCCAGCCTTGCATTCCCATGGTAGATATTTAGTGCTTATATTATAACCAAGTGGTGGGTAGGGATATGTTGCTGCATTTACTTGTTGATCCTTTCCATAAGAGACATAGGTGCTTATCCAGGGATGAATTTATAGTTTTCCTTCCAGTCATCCAAGACTCATTTGAATAGAGCAAGAAAAGTTCTTTGCTTTCCTTTACATGGAATGGAAAATGGTTCCATAGGATTGTTATTCTCTCTGATATGTATCTCTTCCTCCAACATGTCCTGTTTATGTTGCAAAAGAAGTTGAGACCCCTTGATTTTGTGTTTACATTACCATCATCATCATCATCATCATCAGTGCCCTTTTTCCACTTTTTTCTACATGGGATTGGGTTATCAGGTTAACTGTTGCCAACTCTCTTGATTCAGTGCCACACTCCTGCCTTCTTCAACACTCATGCCTGACTGTCGCAGATCTTATTTCACACAATCCATCCACCTCTTTGCTGGACATCCTCACTTCCCTCTTCCCCTATCCTTGTCTGTCCTAAATCTTCCTCACCAGATTGTCTTCTGCTTTTCTACACATGTGCCCAGACCACTGTAATCTGTTCTCTTTAATGTTTTCCACAATTGGAGCTACTTTTGCTTCTGCTCTTATGTCATCATTTCTTTGTCTGTCCCACAGTGTGCTCCCTACCACCTTTCCCAAGCACTTCATTTCCATCACCTCTAGCTTCTTCAACTGTTCTTCCTTTACTGTCAAGGTTTCTGTACCATACAGTAGTATTGGTAGCACCACTGTCTTGTACACCTTACTTCTCAGCTTCTTTGGCATTCTTCTGTCATAGACTACACCAGACACTCTATGCTATTTGACTGCAGCCCATCTGATTCTAGTTTTGACCTCTTCATTCAGACTACCCTTCTCCTCAACCACCCCTTCCAGATACTTGAAGCTGTTTACCTGTTCCACTATCTTCCTTTCTATCTCTATTCTCAGCTTCTTCTGATTTCCCCAATTTGCTGCCATTACTACCATCTTATCTGTGCTTAGTTTTATCCCATGTGCCTTCAGATGTGCATGCCATTCTCCTATCCTTTGCTGAAGTTCTAGCTCAGTCTGCCTGTACTGCCACATCATCTGCATACAGCAGCTTTGTGGATCTATCCCATCCATGGGACCAAACAACATCCCAGGATGTGTACTACGAGAACTACAAAATGAACTGGCACCTCACCCAAGTGTCATGTTTAATCATAGTATCACCTCAGGCTTCATGCCCACTGAGTGGTGCACAGCTACAGTTATCCCAGTCTATAAGGGGGGATCCACCTTGGGTCCTGGGAACTACCACCCCATCAGTCTGATGAGCCTGATCTGCAAGGCCATGGAATGTATTATCATGGAACTTATAAACAAAAACATTGACAGCCTTCAAACACTGAACCCCACTCAGTTTGAGTTCGTGAAGAGACGATCTTGTCTCCTGAACCTGATTGACTTCTTTGAATCAGTCTCCAGAGCCATGGACAAGGGTAAGGTGGTCCACACAGCCTAGCTGGATTTTGCCAAGGCCTTCAACACCATCCCCCATTCTGGAATCATAGATAAACTTACTAAGCTGGGAATTAATCTCTATGTCACTTGATGGGTTGCCATCTAGCTTACTGAAAGAACCTACACTATAAAAGTAGCCGACCCCAAATCCAGCTCCAGACAAGTGACAAGTGGAGTACCTAAGGGTTCAGTCCTGGGACCGCTCTTGTTTGGCATCTACTTTTCTGACGTACAGGCCAACACTAAGGGACTCTGGCTAACAAAGTTCGCAGATGACTGCAAACTGGGAGCCATTATTGAATCCCCAAATGATGTGGATATTCTACAAAAGGGCCTTACAGAAACAGATGCTTGGTGCCAGAGCCATGGGCTCAAGCTCAATGCCAAGAAATGTATAGTTATCCCCTTTGGGAAAAAGCATGTAGCCATGAATTATCACATAAGTGGCAGTCCACTAAACACCGAAAGTGTGATAAGAGACTTAGGGACACAGGTGGACAGTGGTCTCACCTTTGATAACCACATCGCCACAACAGTCTGGAAATCCTTCTATGTGGCACACCTCACCACTAAGGGCTTTTCATCTAGAAAAAATGAGGATATTGTCCTACTGTACTCATCCCTTGTTAGACCCATTATAGAATACAATGCCCCATTTGGTATGTACCTCTCAAGACACCTGCAACAACTGGAAAGGCCGCAGAAATACTTCACTAAGAGAATCACAGGCCTAAAGCAGATGCCCTATGCTGACCATCTAAAAAAACTCCACCTATACTCTGTCGCATATCATCTACTCAGAGGCAATCTCTGCTTAACTACAAGGCCATGTCAAACCCAGAGCTGTTGGACATGCTACACTTAAAGAAATCCCAATCTCTCAGAGACACACGCTCCAAGGATCTAAACCTTGTCATCACAATGAACCAAACATGCTGTAGTGATAGGTTCCTGACCCAGAGACTCTCCAGACTCTGGAATAGACTGCTCATATATGTCAAGCAGAGCGCTTCTTTGGCCCTCTTCAAAAGGAACTTTGATGATTGGATGGGAGATTGGAAATTCACCCCTGGGATCACGTCAGTCGCCCTGCTAGACAGGGGTCCAAGGAAGTAAATACTATGGGAAGAAATAGTCAGGAAATTGTTATGGCTAGGCTTGTATAGGCCCTAGGGCTGATAGCCTAGTACCAACCTATGAACCTATGAACCCTCCAAACTGTTAGCTAATGTAGTCCATCACCACTATGAACTGCAGTGGGCTGAGAGCTGAACCCTGGTATACACCCACTTCCACTGGGAACTCCTCTATGAGGCCAAACACTGTTTGTACTTGAGTCACTGGGTCCTTGTACATAGCCTGCACTAATCTACCAATGTTTCTGGGACTTCAAACCACCATAGTACTGCCCAGATCAGCTTTCTTGGGACCTTGTCATACACATTCTCCAAGTCTAGGAATGCCCAGTTGGACTCTCTCCTTATCTCTAGCTTCTTCTCAAGTATTTGTCTCAATGCAAATATCAGGTCAATTGTGCTACATCATGATCCTAATCCAAACTGCTCATCTCCTATCTTACATTCTACTACTCTGCATATCCGTTTATTAATCACCATCTCCAGAACTTTCATGCATTGTGGTAGGAGTTTTATGCCTCTGTACTGCCCACAGTTGTGGTTGTCCCCTTTTTTCTTGTACACTGGCATGAGTAGGCTTATTCTCCAATCATCTGGGATATGCCTTTCTCTCCACACTGCTATTAGTACCCTTAGGAGCCATTTCTCCCCTATCTCACCCAGCATCTTTATCATATCTCCTGTGACCTCATCTGAGCCTGCTGCTTTCCTTAACTTCATCTTCCTTAGTGCTGTTCTTACTTCTTCTAAGGTCGGCATCACTTCTTCTTTCATCGTAGGCTGTTTCTGGGGCAGTAGAGCTTCTGTGGAGTTTTCTTCATTCAGAAGCTGCTGGAAATACTCCTTCCATCTGCCTTTGATGTCCTGTGGACTGGTGAGCAGGTTGTTGATGGCATCCCTTATGAAGTGTGTCTGACTATCTTCTTTATCTTTCTGTCTTTGCCTTGAAACCTGATATAGTTTCTTTGTGCCCCTTACTGAGTCACTTTCCAGAAGCTGGTAGAGTGCCTCCAATGTCCTATTCTTTGCTATTGCAACTTCTTTCATAGCTTCTTTGTTAGCCGACCAGGGTCTATATTATATTCTCGAATGTCGACAATGTCGAATCTGACATTGTCGACACGAGAATATCGAACACTCAGAATCTCGAGCATTTAAAAAATTAAAACCAAAAAAGAAAAAAGTACTCTAACGGGTTTAAGCAGTGGTCAAGCCCCCCTGCACCCCCACACCCCCCGCTACTTAAATATACCAACTCCGAGACCGCACTACATTGCAGTAAACAGAAATCTCCCCTTATGGAGATTTCCATTTACATGCTCAAGATTCTGAGCGTTTGATATTCTCATGTCGACAATGTCAGATTCGACATTGTCGACATTCGAGAATATAATATATTGACCTGCCAACCAGTAGTCCTTCATAGCCTGGCCAGTCTTTTCTTTCTCCCACTTCTTCCTGCACACCTTCTTTCTTTTGATGACTTCCTGGACTTCTGCATTTCACCACCAGCTTTCCTTATGTATCTTATTTCCATACCTGGCTCTGACACATATAGTTTCTGTAGTCGTAACACATGCTGTTTTAGGCGCTGCCACTCTTCTTCAACTTCAACTATTTCCTCCTCTTCTTGGGGTGCTAGAGTCCTGAGTATTTCCTTGAACTGCTGTACTTCCTCTCCAGTCAACTTCCAGGTCTTCAGCCTGGTCTCTGTTAACCTTGGAGCCTTCTCTGACCACTGCTTGCAGCTGATTGTGGCAACTAGTGGTTTATGCTGTGACCCAACTGTTTCACTGGGGATGACTTTGCAATTATGGATTTTACCCCTGTTCCTTTTCCTTACTAGGAGGAAGTCTACTTGAGTTGCATGCTGGCTACTCTTGTATATGATCTTGTGACTGTCTCTCTTTCTGAGCCATGTTCTGGCTACTATCAAGCCATTTGCAAGACATAAGTCTAGAATGGCGTCTCCTTCTTTATTCCTGTTGCTCCACCCATGTGGACCAAGGCAGTCTTCATATCCTGTTCTGTCTCTCCCAATATGTGCATTCAAGTCACCCATTATCAACACCAATTCATGTTGTCCTATTTTATCTAGTAGGTCCTGCAACTGCTGCCTGAATGCACTCTTTTGCTCACTATCACAACCCTGCTGTGGGGCATAGGCTGAGATTATGAACACTGCCCTATCATTACACTTTAGTCTGATTGTCATGAGTCTGTCATTAATTCTGATGATATCCCTCACTGCCTTCTGAAGCCTCTCTCTCACCACCATTCCTACACCATTTCTAGCCTGTCCCCCACCTGTGTAGTAGATTCTGGATCCCAAGCCTAGTGGATTTGCTGCACTGCCCTTCCATCTCATCTCTTGAATACATAGGATGTCCAGCCTCCTCCGTATCATCAGGTCATCCACTTCCAAGCTGCATCCTGTCAGTGAACCTACATCAAGCATAGCAATTCTCAGTTCATGTTTGGCAGGTTGGTTGGTTTCATGTCCAGCTTTCTTTCAACAGAGCTATCCCAGGTAACCCAGGTTGGGTAACTAGACACTGGCCAGCCAGTAGCTAATTTTCCCTGGGCTCATGGGCTTTATGGCAGGCACACACTGGCCAATAGAGGCACATATACCTCTCCCACCGTTAGCAAGAGTCCCTGGCATGGGTCAGAGTAGGCTGGGTCCTCAACCAACTTATCACCGGTAACTACCCATGCCCATTTTTGCCGACATTAGTCAACATGACCAAATTACCTAGAGCCATATTTTACACTGTTCAGTGGCTAGCACTGCCATGGCGCACAGTCTGTGATCCATGTTCTCCTATCTTGAGGCTACTGTGCACCACAGTAGATCTCCAAAGGGTTTGGTCTGTACAACTCTTCCCCTATAGGGCACCATATAGAGTCTGTGCTGCTGCCCACAGCTCCATTCATTGATGAGTTTGAGATGGAAACACTCAGCATGTTTTTTGGACATGGGAGAAATCCCATGGAGACACAAGGAGAACAATGCAAACTCCAAACAGGCATTGGTCAGAGGTCAGGATCGATCCTTATAGACTTGCAAATGTGTACTAGGTCTGACAAGACAGGTTCTGATGAAGCACTAAATGAGAGGCAGAGGTTACCTCATAGTAGTGTATATGATACCAGTGAGTTGAACAAAGTCTTGAGATGGACTGCTTAGTTTTTTTTGATTTAGATCCTGATTTTTTAGTGAGAAAAAGTTATGGTCATTTCAATTGTGGCAAGTGTTTGGACAGGTACATACTGAAAGGGGCTTTATATTCAATGAACTGCATAATGAGAGACAAGTACTTTGGAATGACTACACCCCCAGACCTGGATGCCATACCTTTAGACATAAGCTGAGTGATGAAAAAGGAATTCCTTATAATAGCAGATAAGTGGTGATCAAAGCACAGTTTGTTTTCAACATAAGTTTAAAGATACCTGACTAGAGGATCACCTTTCAGGTGTGTGTTGTCAATGTGATGTTTGCAAGGGTGGTCATGCTTGCCAAAGGATGCTATTTTATATTTCTTGCCATTTAGTTTTAGTCCATGATTTTGACAATAGCCATTTGTTTGGGAAAGGCCGTATTGGAGGATCTTGGTGTCTTCTCGTGAGTTTATGATGGTAACAAGTTTACAGTCATCTGCAAATCTAGTTGGTCATTAACCTTTAACATTTGGTTTGAGCTCTGAGAAGTAAATTTCAAAGAGAAGAGGCCAAAGAACTGAGCCTTGGGAACACTACTAGTGGCTTGTGTTTATGTGGAGGAAACACTGCCCTCCTTAATTTCCTGGTTTCTGTTTGAGAGCCAGTTTGCCATCCAATGTGTTATATAAGGGTTTACATTTAACTGGAAGAGTGTATCTATGATGTCTGAATGTGGGATGGTGATAAAGGCCTTATCAAGGTCTAGATATATGGTGTATACCAATTTATCCTTATCTATTGCTTCATAAATCATCTAAAAGTAGTCAACCAGTTTAAGTAGGCTGGTTCTCCACTTAACAAATCTGAAGTGGCTTAGCTAAAGTGTTTGTAGGTTGCCTATATTCTTATTTATTAATTCTGTAATGACCCTTTACATAGCCTTGCAGATAATCCAGTCAGGCTTATGGGTCTATAATTACTTGGGTTGTTGTTGTGTCTTTCAGCTTTTCCTGGTTAGGGGTCGCCACAGTGGAACTCCGGTCCGCTAATGATTGGCAGTAGATTTTAATGTGCCGAGTTCCTGGCCCTGATGCACAACCTTCAACGAAGGTATGCCCATTCACGCATGTCTCCACACAGAAGACGCTCTAGCTGAGAATCGAACAGGACAACATCTTACTGTGAGGTGACAATGCTACCACGGCAGAGTCTATAATTACTTGGGAGAGGTTAGTTAATGCCTCACCTTTGTGCAAATGGATGACTGTTGCTGTCCTATAGTCATCCAGCATGAAGCCTTTTTTTGTTGGCTGATATTAAATGACTTCTGTAGAGGGTTTGATATGTATTTTTTTAGGCTGAATAGTAGATAGTTAAGTATGTTATCCACACAAATGGAAGCAGTGTTTTTGGCTTTGGACAGAGCACTGAGGACTTGTTCTTGGGAAATTTGAGGGGAGGATGTGTATGTAGGTACATGATCTGGGAATATAGGAGAAGGGAAGGAATAAGTTTGAGCAAAATCTGCCAGCTAACTGCATTTATTACTGCTTGGCAGTAGCCTGATTAAATTGTAACTGTTATTCTAAGCCTTTTGGTTTAAGTACTTTGGCTTCAGACCAGTTGTTTTACATTAAGAAGGTTTGTGGTCTGCACTGTTGTAGCAGGACAGGTAGCTTACATCCTTCTAAATTGTGAATTGCTGATTGAAGGCTCAACATCTGTTATTCTAAGTGTATTAGTTCTGGTTTAAGCACTTGGGCTTCAGGCCAGTTATTTTACGTTAAGAAGGTTTGTGGTCTGCACTCTTGTGGGGGGAGAGGTTAGATTCTGTCCTTCTGAGCTGGGAATTTCTGGTTAAAGGATTATTGTGCCTGCTTATTTGAACTGTTTCTTTCTGAAATTGGTGCGCCTTGTGCACTATTCCAGACCATGCAGGGGTGTGCAATTAGAACTTGTCTGATCAAAGACTGCTGGAACGGGGCTCAGTTTTTAGCTTTTTATTGGTTAATTTGTTTAAATCAGTTTGCTCATTTGCTACTGTTGTATTAAAAAACTAAATAAATACACTTTATGCATCGCCACTTAGCTAGGTTTAAACTATTCCCTGCACCATAAAGTCTGCTTTTCCAAATTTTCCTTAGAAGTAGCCAGTTTTTTAGTTCTTAGCACTCAGATCTGTTTCTTTGAGCTCAGCACTTGTTCAGAACTCGTAAGCACTAAATAAACTACAAATTACTACAGCACTCAGCTTTCCTCACTCGTCTAGAGGAAAACAGTTTTTAGTACTTAATAAATACACACCTATCCAGGCATGTCTATGGGTCAGCTCCTGGTATTTTCTCCTGTCTACCTGATGAATCTGGGCATCTTGAGGCAATGCAGCAATTGCCTAATGTACACAGAGAACTCTCTCCTCCTACCACCCAACACTACAACCTGTGAGAGATGCACTTATATAGCCAAACTGGAAGCATAGCTCTCTTCACCCAAGACTGGACTAGACAGTCAAGACGAGAAGGTAAACACTTGCACCACACCACACTCATCACACAGTCCCTCAAAACCTACACCACCAAAACACACACATAGCAAAATAAAACAAACACCTACATTCACGGAGGCTCTCAATAAAAATCTGCTCAAGCAACAGAGACCTCCAAAGTAGAAGCGCATGAAACCTCCACCTCCCAACACAACCTGAATGACACATAGCCCACAAACTCAGTGTGCCACTAAACCACAGCTCATAAGGCATAATAACATACCCAACACTCTAGTTATAGGTGACTCTATAGTCAAGCACACTGATGTTCCATTCACCAGGCTAAACAAGGAGAAAGTTACTGTCAGCAGCCTGTCAGTTGCCAGGATCCACCACATAACACACGCACTCAGGTCACGCCACAACAAATACAAATATGACTCTGTCATTGTCCACGTTGGTGTGAATGACCTGAGATGTACCTCCCTGGACTACATGAAAAGAGACATGGAGGAGCTCTCTGATCTTGTAGCCCAGGCAGGTATGACCCTAGCCCTGAGTAGCATCCTGCCATCACCCAGAATAATACCACAGTACAAGGACAAACTGATTAACTTCAACAATTGGCTAAGCTTCTGGTGTCATTCTAAGGGGATCCAGTATATGTATGCCTGGGATGACATGATCGACAGATCACAATGCCCTTGGGATTCCAGATACTGGCTAAGGCTCTTGCCACCACTATAGTGCCTTTTTTAGGCAAGGTTCAAATGACAAATTCACTACCATAACAAGTACAAGCAAGCAAAATCTGAGAGTAATGCTACTCAACGCTAGAAGTCTAAACCTCAAAATGCATTCACTCAAGGCACTCCTTAAAATGGAGAACATTAACATCTGTACAGTGACAGAGACCTGGGTCAAGGCTCCAGAGAGCACCCCTGCATTACCAGGCTATAATTCATACCAAACCTTTCAGCCACCTAACCTGGACCGAAAAACAAAAGGTGGAGGCTTGTCCATATTCATTAAGGCTATCCACACCTGCAGGCTAGTTGCTAATGCATCCACGATTATCTAAATGCAACTAACTCTGGGAACAACTGCAATCCAAGTTGTAACTTGCTACAGATCCTCCACCATGCCCCAAGATTCCCAATCCTCATTTCTTGATACACTGGAAAATATTAGGGTACAACCCAACACCCTAATAATGGGTGATTTCAACAACCCCACCATTAACTGGGAAAACTAATCATGTGCCAACTCTTTTGCCCAGTGTTTTCTGGAATTCATAAATTCCAACTCCTTGGATCAACGTATCCACATCCCCACCAGGGGCAGAAATATCCTAGACCTGGTATGGGCAACCAGTGTTCCACACCAGAGGTCAATTTCCACACCAGAGGTCAATTCCTTATTGGTCAGATCCAACCACAAGCTAATCAGCCTAGAGATCCACATCCTGCCCCACCCCATTAGGGAAACC
Source organism: Protopterus annectens (assembly GCF_019279795.1). Classification (NCBI taxonomy): domain Eukaryota; kingdom Metazoa; phylum Chordata; order Ceratodontiformes; family Protopteridae; genus Protopterus; species Protopterus annectens. The sequence goes on from NC_056731.1 coordinate 1,248,241,410, forward strand.
ACCTTAAAATTTTCTCCAAAGCCAACTTCACGCTTCTTAAGACAGAAGTGGCAAACTTCACGACACCCATGCAGACGGACAATAGAGGTACGACTGTTGACTCCTACACAAATGCAGTTTATAAGCACTTACACGAGTGCATGGATCATGCTATCCCTAATAGAACCAAGATGCTATCCTCCAAAAAAGGAAGCCAATCTGGTGGTCCCCTGCCATAAACAAACTCTACAACAGAAGAAAGAAGCTTTTGCAAAAAAAGAGTAAAATCCAATGACTGGAAGAACTCCCTGGTCAGCCTCAGTAAGAAGCTGAGATCCCTCATAAAATCTTCCAAAGCTAGTTATGAAAACAAAATCACCACTGATTCTAAAGACAACCACAAAGAATTCTATAGCTATGTCAAGAATCTCAATGGCAACACTCAGATCTGCTCTGAGTTACAACACAATGGCACTAAATATACAGAACCAACTGATATTGCCAGCATCATGGCAGATAGGTTCAGTGCTAACTTTACGCCCCCCTCACCCCCCAAGGGGCCCATTTCTATACCAGAAGAATCCAAAGTTCCTGTAATCATGGCTGCACAGGTAAAAAACACACTCTCCAAAGCCAAGAACACAGCATCCATGAGACCTGACAACATCCCTGGCTGCGTTCTACATGAACTACAGAAAGAACTGGCACCCCACCTAAACACCATGTTCAATCATAGCCTCACCTCAGGCTTTGTGACCACTGAATGGTGCACAGTGATGGTTATCCCACTCCACAAAGTGGGAGCCACCATGGCCCCTGGGAACTACCGCCCCATTAGCCTAATGAACCTGGTCTGCAAGGCCATGGAACGTATCATTATAGAATTTATAAACAAAGACATTGGTAATCTCCAAACTCTGGACCCCACCCAGTTTGGGTTTGTAAAAGGCAGATCATGTCTCCTAAACCTGATTGACTTCTTTGAAGCAGTAACCAAAGGCATAGATGAGAGTAAGGTGGTTCACACAGCCTATCTAGATCTCGCCAAGGCTTTTGACACCATCCCCCACTCTGGAATTATAGATAAACTCACTAAACTACATATAAATCCCTATGTCACAAGATGGATTGCCAAATGGCTCACTGACAGAACCCACACTGTGAAAGTAGCAGACTCCAAATCCGAATTCAGATCAGTGACAAGTGGAGTACCACAGGATAACTGCAAACTAGGAGCCATAATTGAAACTTTTAATGGTGTGGACATCCTACAAAAGGGCCTCACTGAGACAGATGCCTGGCGTCAAAGCCATGGCCTCAAGCTCAATGCCAAAAAGTGCATTGTCATCCCCTTTGGTAAAAATACTATACTCATGAGCTACCACACAGGTGGTAGTCTACTTAACACCGAAAGTGTGATAAGAGACCTTGGGATGCAGGTGGATAGTAGTCTCTCCTTTGATAATCACATTGCCACAGTAGTCAGGAAATCCTTTTATGTGGTAAACCTCATCACAAAAGGTTTCTCATCCAGGAAAAGAAGTCATTGTTCCCCTCTACTCATCATTCATTAGACCCATTATAGAGTACAATGCTTCTTTTGGTATGTACCTCACAAGACATCTACAACAACTGGAAAGGACACAGAAGTACCTCACAAAGAGGATTACCAGCCTCAAACAGATGCCATATGCAGACCGTCTCAAAAAACTCCAGCTTTACACCATCGCATATCGCCTACTCGGAGGCGATCTCTGCCTAACATACAAAGCTATATCAAACCCAGAGCTATTGGACATGCTCCACTTAAGGAAATCCCAATCCCTCTGAGCTACACGCTCTAGGGACCTAAACCTTGCCAACACAATAAACAGAACATGCTGGAGGGATAGATTCCTATCCCAGAGACTTCCCATACTCTGGAACAAACTACCTATCTATATCAAAAAAAAAAGCTCCTCATTAGCACTCTTCAAGAAAAATCTTGATGATTTAATGGGAAATAGGAAATTCACCCCAGGAATCACCTCTGTGTCTGCTCGACAGGGGCACAGGAAAATAATTTTCTTGGGTGGCAAAAGCTAGGGTACCTTTATAGCTAGGCTTGTATAGGCCCTAGGGCCGATAGTCTGGTACCTACCTATGAACCTATGAACCTAGTACATTAGTTCTGTTCTCTTGATCCAGGTATGTGATGTCATTTACCATTAGCCCAGCACTGTGCTGTGCACTGTTTCTGAGGTTTCTAACAGAGTGAAAGAGACTTTATGATTATCCTTCACCAGGGTGGCTATTTTTAATTAATATCTGGCTTTAGTTGGTTAGATCAGGGTGCAGAGTTCCCTGTTAAGTTTAACAAGAGCACTTTTAGAATCTTGAGAATTAAATATAATTTTGCATAGAATGATTTTTTTTGTTTCTTTTTTAAAGAGACTTTTTCTATCCATGTTCTATCACAGAGATTTATTCTTAAATTTGGCATTGTATTTATGTGAAGGAGTACCGGTGCATCCTTGATTTTTCGGTTGTAGACAAATATTGTTCAATATAAAGAAGAACCAGTGAGGATTATATTCCAATAGGTTTTCATTATTTGTATTATTTAAAAATGTACAGGTGTGTGTGTGTGTGTGTGTGTGTGTGTGTGTGTGTGTGTGTGTGTGTGTGTGTATATAAGCATATGACAGGGTGCCTAGAGAGAAGTTGTGGTATTGTATGAGGAAGTCAGGAGTATCAGAGAAGTATGTAAGAGTGGTACAGGATATGTACGAGGGTAGTGTGAAAGCAGTGAGGTCTGCGGTGGGAGAGACAGATGTGTTTAAGGTGGAGGTGGGGTTACATCAAGGATCAGCTCTGAGCCCTTTCTTATTTGCAATGGTGATGGACAGGTTGACAGACAAGATCAAACAGGAGTCCCCATGGACTATGATGTTTGCAGATGACATTGTGATCTGTAGTGAGAGTAGGGAACGGGTGGAGGAGACCCTGGAAAGATGGAGATATGCTCTAGAGAGAAGAGGAATGAAGGTCAGCAGGACTAAGACAGAATATATGTGTGTGAATGAGAGGGAGGATAGAGGAATGGTGAGGATGCAAGGAGTAGAGGTGGCGAAGGTGGATGAGTTTAAATACTTGGGGTCAATAGTTCAGAGTAACGGTGAGTGTGGAAGAGAGGTGAAGAAGAGAGTACAGGCAGGATGGAGTGGGTGGAGAAGAGTGTCAGGAGTGATTTGTGACAGACGAGTACCTGTAAGAATGAAAGGAAAGGTCTACAAGAGGGTAGTGAGACCAGCTATGTTATATGGGTTGGAGACAGTGGCATTGACAAAAAGGTAGGAGTTTGAGCTGGATGTGGCAGAGTTAAAGATGTTAAGATTTGCACTGGGTGTGATGAGGGTGGACAGGATTAGAAATAAGTATATTAGAGGTCAGTCCAGGTTGGAATGTTTGGAGACAAAGCCAGAGAGGCAAGATTACATTGGTTTGGACATGTGCTGAGGAGGGATGCTGAGTATATTGGGAAAAAGATACTAAGGATGAAGCTACCAGGTAACAGGAAAAGAGGAAGGCCTAAGATAAGGTTTATGGATGTGGTGAGAGAGGACATGTAGGTGGTTGGTGTGACAGAGCAAGATGCAGAGGACAGGAAGAAATGGAAACAGTTGATCCGCTGTGGCGACCCCTAACAGGAACAGCCGAAAGAAGATGATGATGATGATATATATATATATATATATATATATATATATATATATATATATATGGGTCTACTTCATATGACAGAAAGTTCATTTGATAGAAATTCATTTGACCGAGACCATAAGACCATAACACTGAAAACCCATTTGACTGAAACTCATAACACTGTAGTGCAATCCTGGAGTTAGTATATATAGTTAAGGAATGTGGGGGGCACATACTTCATACATTTTAAACCATACACATATACTTATAACTGCAATGAATAACTCTTTGCAGAAAACATTATTTACCTAAACTATAGGGGGGGGGCTACGCCCCCCACACTCCCCAAATACCCCCTAACTATGTATACTAACTCCAGGATCGACAGTGGGGAAAAGGGCATATACCTTTTACTGTAATGTTTCAGTTTTATGAGTTTCAGTCAAATGGGTTTTCAGTGTTTTGAACTTTCTGTGTTATGGTCTCGGTCAAATGAATTTCTATCAAATTAACTTTCTGACATATGAAGTAGACCTAGATATATATATATATATATATATATATATATATATATATATATATATATATATATATATATATATATATATATATATATCAAATGTATTTGAAATGTCAGGAGGTGATGTCAGGCCCTCAGGCGGTTGTGTTGAAGCTGCCGTTGGAATTGTATGCGTATAGAACAATATATATAAAAAAAAAAAAAAATATATATATATATATATATATATATATATATATATATATATAAACATACACACACACACACACACACACACACACACACACACACACACACACACACACACACACACACACACATACACACACACGCACCCAGAGATAATAAAAATTTATATCAATTAACAAAGTTGGTCTGAATTCTGCACATGGTACATAACCAATTGAGAAAGGCCTATTGAAAAACACTGTAAATAATACAAATATAATGTTTTTTTTTTTTTTTTTGTGCTATTAGCACCCTGGAACCCCGCACCTGTTCATTTCAAAATATACTAAACCTGAGATTACTAGAGGAAAAGGAAAACCATTCTTACTAACAAACTGCTTGGTGAAATTGGTTGTATTTCAGCTGACACATTTACTGAACAACTGACAATGTGGTCACCTGTAGGGAAACAACATACTCACTACTAGTATGTGCTGATTTCAGAAGATATATTTTCTTTGTCATTGACAGATTCATTAAGAATGTGAGGAGTGCTGATAGTGACAATTTGTTGGATTTTAAGGAATTAAGCTTACAAAAATGGCTTAATGATCCTGGTTTGCGTGATTATGAAGCCTAGTGCTATAAGTATTTAATTGTATGTCTTTTCATGTTTTATGGTTTTCCTGTTTTTTATGTCATTTTTAAATGGTACTTGCAAGTGTTTTAATAGGAATTATATGTTATTTTACACTGTTTTTATGACTTTAAATGTATTTTTGGTATATATTTTTATTGTTATTCAGGAACGTCTTTTACTCTGTTTTTTTTTTTTTTTTTTTTTTGTTTGTTTGTCCTTTTAAGTGTTTAATTAGTTGGCTGTTCTGATTGTTCATTAAATTATTAAGTTTGCAGGTAGCTGATGCTGTTAGTTAACTCTGGTGAAGTCCCATTTGTTTTTTTTTGGGGATGAAAGCACTAACTTTGACTTTGTGTTTTTCATTAAATCCTTTGCTATCTCATTCCTTGTGTATGTATTGCTTAAGATATTGGGAATTGTGTGGATGATGTGAATGAGTGGACACACAGTCCTCAATGTATGGATGAATGAAAAAGTGAGTCCTTGTGAAAATACAAGATCAATGCACACATCATTCCTTGTACATGAGTACTCACCTGTAGCTGAGAGTCACAGAAATGCTTCCAGGTGATGTTGAACCTCCAGCTTTAGGTGTGCACTGTGCCTAGTTGGTAGGAATGCCAACCACAGGCCAACAACTCTGGAATACCTGAAGATATCAGACATCTCATTTGTCCCTTTAGGTGTAGCTGGCATTGAGATTTAAACAGCAGACTTAAGTACTATGATCCAGGAACAGTCAGATGCATGACACTCTTTAATCGAGCTTGTAGGTATGTTATGTGGTCTTTGTGATGTTGGTACATAGATAAGTGAAGATAGAGAAACAAACCTTCATGAAATAATGTTATGAGGAGGGCTATAGTGCACAATAATACAATAAGCAGCATTCTACCTCACACTGTCAATAACATCACGCTTGCCAAATTTGTCAGTGCCAACTGTGGCCTGAGTACAGTACTGACAGTGGGAGGTCATGTACATGAGTTACTGCACAGGACATGCAGAACATCAATGTCTGGAGCTGTCAGAAGCCGTGACATCTTTCACAATGGGCAACCATGACATGAGTGGACAAGACTTCCTATATCAGGGACTGACACTGTTCTCCAGTGTATATCATTCAGGTCAATGTCCCATAGTAGTGCACCACCCTACCACAGGAGATCATGACCTCCCTCACATTCTCTATCAAAGATATAACAGGCTAATATCAAGAAGTGCTACATCATCCAAAGCAGGGAGGTCTTGTGGTCATTCCACTCTTATCAGCAAAGTAGTGACAGAAAAGGAACACAGAATGGCTTTCCATCTATTTCACATAAAAAGGCAATCACTGTCACCATCTATCCTTCTACCAGTCTCACCCTGGCATCCTACCCCAGTGACGTACTCCTCAGCCATTTTCTGTTACCATTCTTGTGTTACTATATCCCTGACACCTCTGAACCGGTAGGTTTTTGCCTGTACTGTGCACCCTACATCCCCCACTCACTTTATGGTGACAGCCTTGTGCTATTTTGTCACCTAGTACCCTGCACAAATGTTGACAGTTGTGAACCACACTACTCTTCATCTCATGTAGCATTGCACTACTGTCTAATGTACAATGATACCAGAACATAAACTGACCAGCAAATCCTGACAGGAACATGCCATCCACTATTTTTTCTGTTTTGGTAAATACGCATCTTAGCCCAGAATTGTTGCCTCAATATTGCCACCTTCCCAGCACTGCATGTATTGTCCCTGTCTCTGTCTAGGGACTTTCACTAACAATAGGTTATCCTGCTGCTCGTGACCATCATTGACCTCACATGCTACTACTGCTCCTGCTTCTGCTGGATGGTATAATTCAGCCACATAGTTGAGATGCTAATCCTGCCTCCATAATATAATACTAATATGCATGGAGCAGACTGCAAATATCTTGCTAGTTGCATCAGGAAAGTGCTGCAAGGAACCCCCAGATGTATCCTGGCATTAGAACTGTACCTTTAGTAGACCAAACATATCCTCTATGACATGCCACATACAGACAGAATAGTTGACATTCATCTCATCAATGTTTTCAAGGCTATACATGGGTTCCAAGACCAGGGTTTAAGAAGATAACCAGCATCCCCTCAAAACATAACAGACATACAGCTCCAATATATGCCCAGTGTATGAAATCATGAGTGTTGTCAGGATGACACAAACAGACTTTGGTTATGATGCTCTGTACACCACAGACTGCCATGAAGGGTAGCTGTTCCTATTAATGTAGCTTTGGGACTGTGGGCCAAGGGAAGCATCTGTAGTCATATGAGGCCAGTCTATGGCACCTAGTACCTCAGAGAGGTGGGCAAAATTTTAGAAGCCACAAATAGTACTGGCTGTCTCCTCTTCACATGTGGGGAACCTTATACGTTCATTAACACGTATTAGAATAACAATAATGAACTTATTGAACATCAGTGAGGCAGAAGCTTGGAAAATACCCAATGTGTCATAGGCTGATAGCAGAAAAGTCCCTATAACTAGAGCAGTAAGACCACTAATTCCATAACATTGATCAGATGGGCAAAATATCTTTGGCAAGCTCTGGATGGTATCTGTGGACACTCTTTACTGACCCACAGTCTGATCATCCTTGAGTCAGACACTAGCAGCAATGCTTAAGCCCTCTAGGTTTATAAGAATGCACAACCTGGTCACCACATTTCACTGTTAGAGAAATATACTGCTTATCAACAAAAACTGGTATAACCACAGATATATCCAGTATTTTCTGCTCTGCTATTTTTCATTGTGCCACACATTCAAGATGTGTGATTTCTTTGCTGATGCTATAAATCTCAACACCTTTTACATACTTTATTTGCTGCTCTTCCATCACGACTGCTTGCTCATAAAATATCAAGTTTCTTGGAATTTTCCCTTTACTCTGAGATCTGGGAATCACATAGCTGGTATATATACATCTGTGGGGCAGGAAGGGCTTGCTTCCCACATCTGGAGCTGTAGGGTGGAGGGCTTGCGCCCTTGCAATAACCACATTAATCAGAGGAGTAATATTCCATATTGGACCTTCTCCTATAGCCTTAGTGTTTTATTTATTTATTTTACTGTTTTAGGGCTCAGCATTACAAGCCACTAGAATTTAAACAGGGAACCTGAACTTATGCATACCAACTCCATGGTCATGCAACATTAGGAAAGAGAGAAAACCATCAAAAATAGTGTAGAGCATTCTTGAATTATCTTTTACTTTGCTCTATTAGAAGCAAGCAAGCAATTTTTGAGACTTTAAGCATTAAGTAAACACTGTATTTACATCCCATTATTCTTTTCCTTGTATGTTATCATTTATATTTACTTACACACTTCTTTACGTGAAATGTGCAACTAACTTGTATGAATAAGAAACATCCTGCACATTGTCAAGAACTCTGCAAGTGACACTTGTGTACTATGGAATTTGTTTCTGAGAATCTGCCAGGAGTTTTATCTGGGTCCAAAGACATTTTTTTCTTCTTTTGAAAGTGCAGCTAATAACGTTATCTTCAGAATAAAAAGTACATAGAGAATTTTGTCTAAATTCCAACATACTCAGTAGAGTACTCTGATAAAAGAACTATGACATAATGTACTTAAATATGTGCACAACACTGTAAACATCCCATATCCTGTTATTACCCTCGTTTCATGGAGGCACAGTGTTGCAGCAGTTAGCACAGGTGCCTGCCAGTGCTTGAATCCCCATTTCAGGCTTCAGCTGAAATTCCTTCTGCATGACGTCTGCACATCTTTTGCCTCTTTTCAAGGGTTTTCAACAGGTGCTATAGGCTTCTTTCACATCTCAAAAATGTGCTGTAGGTGAGTTAGCAATCTACCAAATTTCTCATATGTGTGTTTTCTGTTTTTCCCTGAATATACGTATGCATCCTACAATGGGAAGGATTAGTTTAACGTCCTTGCACTCGCTGAGGGCTAGGACAGGTGCTGGCACCCCACTGATTTTGAACTGGCTTTTGTGAGCTATTACAGAAAGAATGAGTGATTAAATTAGTTATTGAATAGTTAATGTTCTTGTTCCCAGTGGTGCTATTTGAGCTAAACCAATTTATATAAGATAGAAGAGTTTTTCTGGACCTTGGCAGACTGAACTACTTTCCAACTGCACAATACAATAAACCAGCACAACCCATGGCCTAAATCTGTGCTGATTCCCCACATCTATATCACGCTGTCAAATGCTTAATTGAGCAAATTGCTATTCATTGTACCCAGTTAAGTGAAAGCTCAATTAAGCGAACGACAATTTCAGCGAAAACGTTCCCAGGGAAAATAACCATTGGGCCAGCTCCTGACTTTAACAAAGACAACCCCCCCCCAATTAAATATACCAACTCTGAGATCACACTACATTGGGGGAAAATGGCAAATTCCTGATAACAGCCCACCATGTCCTTTCCCTGGAAAAATTATTGCTGAAACAGTTGTTCGCTTAATTGAGCTTTGCTGAATAGGTTTTGATGAATAGAATTTGCTCAATTAACCATTCGACAAACTGACGTAGACTCAATCTCCCATCACACAGGTGTCATTACATATTCAGCTATCTTAACATAAGCACACCTGCTGTATAAAATATCTAAGCAAAAAGGTTTATATTGTCTTGGCAGCTCATCTAAAGTAGGAATACACTTGTTTACTCATAATCAGTTTACCTTAATACATATGAACTAGCATTATAGGCAGACACAGTACTGTCCAGTCTACAGACAGAAGACTGAACATAACTTAAAGTGGTACATGGGGGGGGGGGGCATGTCCTGAATGACTAGTGAGGATCTATATCACATAGTCGAACTGCAATAAGTCCCACTACGTAAATGTTGAACCCAGAAGTTCGAAATGCAAGAATTTCAAACACTCCGAACAGAGATTTTTTTTCCCAGGGAAAAAATCGCTGTTCTGGTACAAAACCAAAAAACACATGTACACTTCAAACTGTTCCTAATGTGGGGGGCTTCGCTCCCCCCACCCCCCTCCAACATGGGGGGCTGTGGCACCCACACCCCCCTACTCAAATATACCAACTCTGAGATTGCACCAAAGTGGAGGAAATAGCAAAGCTGTGGAAACAGCCCACCGACTTTTTTCCCTGGGGAAATAATTCAGTGTTCCGCGGGTTTGCTATTTTGACATTTTGAACTTCCCAGTTTGATTTTATGGTGTTCAGATACCTGTGCATTCGAACTCCTGATATAGACCCACTAGTGATACAGAGAGCGGCACATCTGTTGGTAATTCCCCCATTGATGGTATCTTCCCTTCTTTATGAAATGCCTGTCAGTAATATGAAGCTGCAGTAAATGCTCTCCATTACATTGCAACTTCTCAGTTTCCAGTCAGCTGTTCTGGGTTATTTTATTGTATGTATTTATTTTGAATTTGTTAACTGGGGTAGAGCACTGATCCTACTGGACCCATTTCAGTCTCAGCTAGGGTAAAACAAAATAGTTACACAATAGTTATCTGATATTATATACAGAGTTAGTGATGATATCTATATTTCCAAGAAATGTGATGCAACTATTAGTGATTATAAACCAATGATGTGCAAAAATTTACTTAAAAAGCATGGGTCTTTTGTAACAACAACCATCATTGCTAGAAAGTGTAAGCACATGACACCCACAGACAGATTGATAAACTGCATTTACATTGTTACCTCTGTAATGTGGTTCAGGCAGTAAACAAAAGCCATAAGGGAATGTGCTTATAACAAGCCGACGATATCATAAAATGTATACATGGGCATTGGGTCACTCCAGGCAGCACAGTGATGTGGGGAGTTATGCCATAATATCTTACATCGACTTACATAAAATTATGAAAAGGCACACAAAAAACAGTCATGAGGTATTATACCTCATTAATATGCAAAGTGTTACATGTCTTGAAAATGCTTTTGTTTAGCATTACACTATACTGGCATCTAGTGCTTACTTCCAATTAAAAAAAAAAAGATAAAGGAGTTATACTTTGGATAAAACACTGGAGAAGAATACTTAAATATAATATATAATGTGTTAACTGTCTTCAGTGTGCAGACCATGATATGTCTGCCTTTTCCCCTAAATTTTTTATCCCTGCCTCCTGTTCCCATTAAGCATGTTTCATTTAGCCATATTCTGCCCTGTTTATCTGATGACACAGGAGAATGAATGATAGCATCCCAGACATAATTTTGAGAGTTCATAGGTTCATAGGTTCATAGGTTCATACTAGACTATCTGCCCTAGGGCATTTATAAGCCTAGCCAGAATGTGTTTGGCTTTCACCACCCATTTTAAATTAATTTTGCTATGCCCTTTTTTGAGGTTAGTATACTGTGCCTCTGTCTAACAGTGACACAGACGTGATACCCGGGGTAAACCTACGATCTCCCATCCACTCATCAAGATTCCTCTTGAAGAGAGTCAATGAGGGACTCTGCCTAACCTGGACTGGGATTTTATTCCAGAGTGAAGGGAGCCTCTGGGTTATGAATCTGTCCCTCCAGCATGTCCTATTTATTTCAGTGCTGAGGTTCAAGTCTCTCGAGCGTGTAGATTGATGGGATTTGGATTTTCTGAGGTATAGCATGTCCATTAATTCCGGGTTGGACATGGCTTTATATGTCAGGCACAGATCTCCTCTGAACAGGCGGTATGCCACTGAGTAGAGCTGGAGTTTTTTTTAACCGGGCAGCATATGGCATCTGTTTGAGCCCTTTGATCCTCTTGGTGAGGTACTTTTGGGGTCTTTCCAGTTGCTGCAGATGTCTGGTAAGGTACATCCCAAAAGGGGCATTGTACTCAATTATGGGCCTGATGAGGGATGAGTAAAGAGGCACGATGACCTCCCCTGATCTAGATGTGAATCCCTTCATGATTAGGTGGGCTATATAAAATGTTTTTCTAACCACTTTGGCCACGTGGTTGTCAAATGAGAGATTGCTATCAACTTGGGTCCCCAGGTTCCTAATTACTTCTTCGGTACTTAATGGATTACCACCTATGTGGTAATTTGTGGGCACTTTGTTTTTGCCAAAGGGGATGACTATACACTTTTTGGCGTTTAGCTTGAGGCCATGGCTCTGGCACCAGTTGTCTGTTTCTATGAGGCCCTTTTGGAGGATGCTTGTGTCGGCTGGAGAGTCGATTATGGCGCTCAGTTTGCAGTCATCTGCGAACTTGGTCAGCCACAGTCCTTCCGTGTTGGCCTGTACCTCCGAGAAATATATACCTAACAAGAGAGTTCCCAGGACTGAGCCTTGTGGGTTGCCACTTGTAATGGTTTGGAGTCTGACATGGCTCCAGCAATTCTAACCATGTGGGTTCTGTCCTTGAGCCAGTTTGCAACCCATCTAGTGACATAGGGGTTTATATTTAAGCTGGTGAGCTTATCTATAATGCCCGAGTGGGGTATTGTATCGAAGGCTTTTGCGAGGTCCAGGTAGGCTGTGTGGACCACCTTCCCCTCGTCAATGGCCTTGGTGACTGTTTCAAAGAAATCAACCAGGTTTAAGAGGCAGGATCTGCCCCTAACAAAGCCGAACTGGGTAGGATCCAGTGTCTGTAGGTCCCCAATATCTTTATTTATGAGGTCCATGATGATCCTTTCCATAGCTTTGCAGACCAAGCTAGTCAGGCTTATGGGGTGATAGTTTCCAGGATCCGTTGAGGCACCACCTTTGTGGGGAGGGACCACAGTTGCTGTACGCCACTCTTTGGGTACATATCCTGTAGTAAGGCTGAGATTGAACAGTAGTTTTATGTTTGGGTTTAGCTCTTCTTGGAGTTCATGTAGGACGCAGCCCGGGACACCGTCTGGTCCCATTGATGCTGTGTTTTTTGCTTTGGAGAGGGCGGCTCTTACCTGAGCATCTGAGATGTCATGGGGGCAGCACTCTGCTGGGATAGATATTTGCCCTTTTGGTGGGGAGGGGAGGAGAAGTTTGCACTGAACCTGTCAGCTAGGATGTTGGCAATGTCTGTGGGTTTGGTGTATTTTTTGTCATTTTGGACTAATTCTGAGCATATCTGGGAATTACCACCCAGGTTTCTAACATAACTAAAGAAAGCCTTGTGATTATCCTTAGTGTCCTGTGCAATTTTTCTCTCGAAGCTGGCCTTAGACGATTTTATGATTGCTCGTAGTTTTTTTGCTAATACTGATCAGAGATGCCTTCCCTTTTTGGAATTTTGCTCTATCATTTAGTAGTTTCCTCCTTCTATTGTATAGTTTGTTTATGGCTGGGGTCCACCAGAGAGGACGTCTGCCTTTGGAGGATTGGGCCTTGGTTTTATTTGGGATCGCATGATCCATGCATTCCTGAAGGTGTTCATAGAATGCGTTTATAAAGGATTCTGCGGTCTGGGCCATATTTTCCACAGGCCCGGGGGCTTTGAAGGATTCCACCTCAGTTTTGAGGAGTGTGAAATTTGCTTTAGAGAAGTTTTTCACTGTGGTTTTCTGGGCAGGGGGTGGGGTCAGGATGTGAATATCCAGTGAGATTAGTTTATGGTCTGATCTTACCAGTGAGGGATACACTTCTGGCCTGGAGTATAGAGTCCCCATGTTGGTGATGATCAGGTCCAGTATGTTTTCCCCTCTTGTGGGAGTGGTAACAAGTTGTTCCATAGCATTTCAGTTTATAAATTCTAGGAAGCTTTGGGCTAGGGTGTTGGAGCTAGAGTAATGCTCCCAGTCTATGTTTGGGTAGTTGAAGTCGCCCAATATAATGGTGTTTGGAAAGACCTTCATATTTTCCAGTGTTCTCAGGAAGGCCGAGTGGGGTTCCTGGGTTAGGGATGTTGGTCTGTAACAGGCTATAAACTGGAAGGCAGTTTTACCCTCTGTTAGTTGCACATGGATTGTCTCTGATGCTTTGTGCTGTGCCACCAACCTGGAGGTGTGGATATCTTTGACGAATATTGATACTCCCCCTCCTTTTGTGGGTCGGTCCAAGTTTTGGGGCCAAAAAGCATGGTATGAGGTATAACCTGGTAGTGCTGGGTTGCTCTCAGGAGCCTTGAACCAGGTTTCTGTTACTGCACAGATATCGATGTTCTCCATGCTAAGTAGAGTTTCTTGAGGTTTAGACTTCTGGCGTTGAGTAGCATTACTCTTAGTTTCTTATCCCTTGTGATACCTATGGAGGTGGGCTTGTCTTTTGAGCCTTGCCTAAAAAAGGCACTATAGGAGTAGCAAGAGCCTTTGCCAATATCCGAAAGCCCAGGGGTGACAGGTGCAAGCCGTCCCTAGCGAAGCATCGTGGCTTGTCGAGCATGTCATCCCAGGCTGACAGGCATTGGATCCCCTTTGAATGACACCAATACTTAAGCCAATTGTTGAAATTGATCATCTTGTCTTCATTTTGTGGCATCATTCTTGGTGAGGGTAAGATGCTACTCAAGGTCAGGGTCATACCGGCCAGGGCCACATGCTCAGAGAGCTACTCTATGTCTCTTTTCATGTAGTCCAGGGAGGTACATCTCAGGTCATTCACACCAGCATGGACAATGACTGAGTCATATTTGTACTTGCCTTGGAGTGACCTGAGTGCTTGTGTTATGTGGCAGATCCTAGCGCCCAACAGGCAGCTCACCGTGACCTTCTCTTTGTTCAGCCTGTTGAGCGGGACGTCAGTGTGCATGACGATAGAGTCACCTATTACACGTTAGGAGGGGATTTGTGATACAGACCTCCTCTTCTAAAGTGCTGACAGGTGTTACACTGAAACATGGCCTGTACTACAAGTACACATGCACCATATCTAGCTACAGATGACTACACTGCTTGTAAGGTCTTTCTGGGGCTCCTTTATTTAAGGTCTTTTTATTAATGGCTGCATAATTCATAGATATAGTATGCATTAAGTGAGGTATGTGCAGCCATTTAAGTAAGTGGCTTACATATCAGGTATGTTGTTTCATCACTATTCCTTTTGCTTAACTGATCTATGAGCACATTTATAAACCATGTATTTGATTCAGGGAACATGTGGTATGTACTGAAATCTGATACCCAGTTACATGTAGTTAACAGGTTAAAGTGAAGATGCTAATTTTTATCAATGTTACTTGTACAAGGCAGATGCAATGCTATCATGGTCACTGTCTGTAGGTGAAATTATATTTTAATGCTACGAAGGATGCGTAGACTACATACTATTGCATTTCTACATAACTGATGACTGCTGCTTGTAGTGCACTTATGTTTTGTTCCTGTACTATATAACAGTACATTAGCTAAGAATGGTAGACAAAACAGTGGTGCAACCAGTGTTTCTGCTTGGTACAGAAACCTGGGCAGTGAAGGAAGAGAAGCTAAGGAACCTAGAGATCATGGAGCTGAAGTTCCTGAGATCTATAGTAGGAGGCACATTGTGGGACAGATGAATAATTGATGACATCGTATCAGAAGCTAAAGTAGCTCCAGTTGGAGAAAAGGTCTAAGAGAAGAGATTGTAGTAGGTTCAGGTACAAGTTTATTACAGAAGAATAGTATTTGGTGAAGAAGAATTGGGAGAGAGGAAGAAGGCAAAAAGAAACAAAGACATCTAGCAAAGATGTAGATGGATTGTTTGACAGAGGACCGATGACAGTCTGGCTTGAATGTCGAAGAAGGTAGGACAGAGGCACTAAATCGAGAGCAGTGGTGACAGTTGACTGGGCAATCCAATCCGATATAGAAAAGGGAAAAAGGGGACTGATGATGATGATGATTATAGCACTTTAGCCCTATACTATTTAACAGTGCTTTACATTCAGTAATGTACTTGTCAAATTGCTTACTGTGGGAGTTTATGAAGCTGTTTATTTTCCAATCTATGCTATATATGAGGATATAATTTGCTAAATATTCATTATTGCTTAAGTCTTATTTTGCAAGGCACATACACTAATGACATAGACGAGCAATGAGTTATGCTTACTCATGACTTGCTTTTAATGCCAGAAACCTTAGGTATATTGACTTAGGCTCAGATGTCCCAAAGAAATTGTTGAAATTAAATAAAAAGAAGTGCCCCAGATGAGCATTTCTATTTATTTTCATTTTTTTCTCTCAAATCTTGGCTTTTATGTAGAGCTCGTTTTTTAATCAGAACCCACTGTAAAGATTTTACTACTATCCCTTCTAAAAATATTTCTGTCTGTCTTAGTAACGTCAAACTGTCATGTGATGTTTTAAACAAAGAGTTTTAAATAAAGAGTTTTAATTTCATGTTTGTCGGAATGCTATGGAGGTGTGTACCAATGGACTAACTTGATTGGTTAACATTCGTTAGCTATTGTAGGTTGTTTCATTGGATGATAACAATTTTTAAGCACTGAACCCAGCTTACCTATTTGGATCTGAAGAAGGCTTGAAAAAGCCGAAAGCGCTTGTCCATTGTTTACATCAGAAGGGTTCTTCATTTTTATGTTCGTTTTTTTCTGTTTTTATGACATCTACATGTTTTAAAGCTGTGGAATTACAACATCACTTGACTTTTACAACAGCAAAGCTCTATATTTCATATATTGTATATAAACCTACACTCCTTCACACAAATCGTTAACACTCCCACTAGGATAAACAAATCTAACCAAAAAGAGAGTATACTTGATTGGGTGCTTATTAAATAGTGATCCTAACCAATATACTTCTGGTTCACTCCCTGATAGCCTAAGTGACCGCCATCTCACCTACATAATTAAGCACAAAATAGCCATCCCAAAGCATTCCACACTAAGATCTGTTAGAAATAAAAAAAAAATTGACCCTACTAGATTTCAACTAGAATTAAACTCTTGCAACTGGGCAATACTAAAATATTTACCCCTAGATGAAGCAGTGCAGTATTTCAACAAAAAATTCCTGGAAATTCTTAATCTTCATGCTCCTATTCGGTCAAAGAAAACTAAGACAGAAGATGTCCCGTGGCTCTCCAAAGAGACCAGGCAGAAAATTAATCTCAGAAATAAAGCATGGTCGGTATGGCGAAGCAATAAACTTCCACTCGATCAAATTAACTATAGACAACTTAGGAATGAAACCAAAAGACTAATCTTACTTGATAAAAGACAATACTATTGGAAACTGCAAACTGAGCATCAAAACTGTCCACAAAAATTCTGGGCCGGGCTAAATAATCTTCTTCACCCAGGTCGCTCCACCACCCCTGTCCCTGTTACACTCATAGATAAACCATCTGACATGGTCTCTAATAGTTTCAATTGCTTCTTCACCGAGACAATCCAAACCCTGTCTAATCAACTGCCACTTAACTCTCAAAGCCTTGATACTCCCACCTATAAAAACATTCCCCTATTCACCTTTCAGCCTGTAGCAACTTCATTCATCTGTAAATTAATCAAAAAACTAAAACCTACCACACTCTCAGCCGATCAACTTCCAGCTGAATACTTGCAAAAATCAGCTGAGGCCATTGCCTACCCTGTGTCAATACTCATTAATCGGACCCTAGCAGAGGCCAAAATCCCCGATATCTGGAAGGTATCCTATGTAATTCCTCTCCATAAAGGTGGCACTTCCACAGACCTCTCTAACTACAGGCCCATATCCATACTGTCCCCCCTAGCAAAAATAATGGAAAAATGTGTGCAGAAACAGCTTATGCAACACCTACTTGTCAATCACCTATTGGCTGACACTCAGCATGGTTTCCGACCTCTCCATAGTACTACCTCAGCCCTTCTTGTCTTCTCCAATACCATCAATACCTATCGCAATAACAATAATATCTCCTCAGCATTATTCTTGGATCTGTCCAAAGCCTTTGATATGGTGGACCATAAACTACTAATTGATACATTACATTCACTTGGTCTGGATACTACTGCTATTCAATGGTTTAGATCCTATTTAAATGGTAGAAAACAAGCAGCTTTATGGCAGACCAAACTTTCTAACTTACTACCTAATACTCTGGGAGTCCCTCAAGGATCCATTCTAGGACCACTATTATTCTCGATTTTCATCAACGACTTGCACACAGTTGTATCTAATGCTAGTTGCATTCAATATGCAGACGATTCCACGCTGATTTGCTCTGGAACATCCCCTATAGAGTTACAATCTATAACCCAAACTACTTTCAGCAAAGTAGAAAACTGGCTCTCTAGTCGTCGTTTGATACTTAATCCAAAAAAAACAAAAATGTTACTGTTTTCACCGACACAAAGGTCAAGCCCCCTCAACTTTACAATCCAAGCAAAGGACGGGACAATAATCTCTCCGGATCCCTCGACAAAATTATTAGGGGTAACTATAGATAACAACCTAAAATTTGATATTCATGTAAACCTAATGATTAAATCAATCAATAAGAAACTAGGTTCGCTATATAGAATAAAAAGCTTCTTGACCCCCCCAAGCTAAATCTGCCATTGTCCAAACCCATCTTCTCTCTACACTCTTGTACTCATCCCCCTTACTACATAATATTAATAAAACGATCATGAACAAGCTCACTATCTGTTATAATCACATTGCTAGGTTTGTTACTGGGTTACCATATAGAACCCATCACTGCACCAACTTAACCCAGCTCAACTGGCTTGAGCTACCGAAACTAATTTCTTATAACCTACTAGTCCTGACCCACAAAATTATATATAACCCCAAATACTCTCCCTCACTCAAAAAACTGATCTCCCCTTGCAATAACCCTCGACCACTGAGGTCGTCCAGTCGTCTCCTTATACAAACACGTAAAACTAATAACGCGGCTGGTGATTCTCTCCTTACCAACTCCGCCAGGAGAATTTGGAACAAACTCCCTCCTGATATTACTTCACTCCCCTCTTTAAATCAATTTAAAACTAAACTAAAAGGCTACCTGGGGTCTACACGTACCTGCCATTGTCTCAACCCTGGCTAGCTATCTCTCTGAATACATTGCTCCCAGATCCTGGTTATCTGAGTAATCCTTATTATAATTAATTGCTGTTATCATGTATAATAATTAAGTATACTAACTAAATCATGCTTTTAATTACATATCATGTAATGACTAACTTCACCTTGCTTTAACTGCGTATGTTTTTGTTACTTCTTTTATGTTTTTTGTATTGTCTTGCTTGGAGCTTTTCTCCCCGGGCCTCCGCTGAAAATGGACATGTATCCAGTTGGACTAACCCGGTTAACAAATGTAAAATAAAAATAAAATAAAAATAAAAATATTGTGGATTTAATATGGCAAAAACCTGTTATTGAAGCTGTTGCTTTGAAGCTGCTTTTTCGTCATTTTGGTTGTTTAGTAAGTCTGAATACTCAGATGAAATACTAATAGGTGTAGTGCAGCGCTTTTCCAATATTTACACTGTTTTTGTTCTGCTGAGCGTTCTTTAGCGGAATTCGCTTCTTTTTCTGGATTTGATTTTTGTTTGCTGTGTATTCCGCACACAGTCTGTAACAACAGGTTGTAATAAGAGACACTACTTTCCTACTGCCTTTTCTACGCAATGTCTCTAGATTTAATAGACATGGATAGAAAGAAGTTAGCGACAGGCTTTATGTCTGGCGCAACTAATACTTTGATTCAGTTGAATCTTGCAACAACTGAGTTTACAGTTGTGAAAACTGAAAAGGTTGATCTAAACTTTGAGTCTATTTTTAAAACAGCCAAAAATGCGGCCTTTAAGCTAAAGAGATTACAATGGCAAGGCTTCCATATGGAAGCCTGCCTACATCATCAGGTTATTCCTAGATGTCTCAGGGTCAGGTGTATGCCCAGTTATGGAAACACCTACCCTGAGCTCTTGACCAAATGGCAAGCAATTAATATTCAGACAAGTTTCAGTTATGTGAAACTGCTGGTAGATTTCTTTAAGCCCCAAGAAGAAGAAATGAGCACCTTGATAGAGGAGAAACAAAAATAACTTGAAAGTATGAATTTGTCTGACAATAACTTCATGAAATTGGAGAATTTACAGGATAAGCTAACAGCATATGAAGTTAATTTACAGGATAAGCTAACAGCATATGAAGTTAAGCTAAAAGGCATCAAAAGTCAGAAATTAATGAGAGATTTCAATGATATACAGAAAGGCCATTTATTTGAATGGCCTAAAGTCAGAAACTTCAATGAGCATCTACGGAAAGAAGATAGAAATCCTGAGCAGAGAGGTACAACTCTGCACACTAATAATAATAACCATAGATCTTGAGATATTTTGGTTAGTGCAGAAATCCATCACATGAATAAACAATAGCCTATAGCCAGAACAGTCCTGAATGGGAGTATTGTCACTAATGAAAATGCTTGTGTTATCGAACAAAATCATGACTCAGATGCAAATATTAATGTCAATAATAGCAGTCCTTTTAATAGTACTGGTATCAATGGTCATCCACTAGGAACAATACCTAAGAGAGGAGAACAACATGTTACCATCACAGAGCAGCTCCCTTTTTTAATGATGAACAAAGTCTCTTGAACAGGGAGATCTGTAAGCAGGGAGAGAAAGAAAAGGAAAGTAACACAATAAATTCTTTAGTGGTTAATATTTCGAACATCGAGCTCACTCACTCTCAAATGGATCTATTAGAGAAAGGTCTCAGCTTTATTCCTGCAACCAAATCTACACATGATGAATTTGCACTGGACCTTAGAATGTTTGGAAGGAATCTTACTTTGAAATATATTTTTGGGGACGGAAATGATAAATGTCCCATTAAAAGCAATATTATGCTCAAGAAACCGAGCACATTTGTTCCCCTTAACCACCCAGCTGTGGATTCTTTTATTCATGTCTGTGAATAGGAGTTAATGAGAACAAGAATGTCTCAAAAAGGGAAACAGTTTTTCAATCTAACTAAAGAAGAAAATCAGGCACTCAAAGAACTTAAAGAAAGGAATGATATTGTGATTAAACCTGCTGATAAAGGAGGTGACATAGTGGTAATGGATGCAATGATGTATGTCCAATGGATGACAGATTTATTAAGTGATCGAAAGACCTATTCCTTGATTAGTAAGAATGAACTAAATATAATGAAATGGAAGATCTAGCAGGTTCTTTATGACATGCTATTGCAAAGAGAGATTAATGGGTATCTGCATGATCTTTTTGTCACTGAGCACCCCACCATACCAACTATCAGTGGGTAGAGGATGGCTGACGGAATCTATTTCTATGTTTATTGAACAAGAACTAAAAAAGATGCTACCTAAGGCCTCTACTGTGATTAAAGATACAGCTGAGTTTCTACAACATCTGTATATAGCTCTAGAACATCGTGATGATCTTGAGAGTCTGCTATTGGTAACCCTAAACATGAATAGTTTATTCACTTCCATACCAAATAATTATGGCATTGAAGAAGTAAGAGAATTTCTAACTGAAGATAAGGTAGAATCACGCTTGATATGTGATCTTTTGGAAATTGTGTTGGAGTACAATGTGTTTATGTATGACAACAACTACTACTGGCAGAGATGGGGGGTTGCCATGGGCACGCCCTGTGCCAATAGTTATGCAAACTTGGTTTTAGCCAACTGGGAGAGAGCTTGGTCCAAGGATGCTAATAACATTTGGAATGACCTGATAATTCTATACAATCGGTTTGTGGATGACACCTTTATTGTATGGAAGGGCAAAGAAGAAGATTTAAGAAGCTTTGTTAACTTCCTGTCACAGACCACCACTTTCCTGAAATTTGATGTAAAAACATTTAGAGAAATAATTGACTTTCTGGATGTGACTATTTCTTGAAAAGGGAATAGACACTTGCCTCTATAAGAAAGATATGTGGCGAAACCACATGCTCCACTTTTCCAGTATGCATCCCAGGCATATTTTCTCTAACATTGTTGAAAATCAAATTGCAAGGATTTCAAAGTTATATACAGAAGAGGACACCTTTCCACAGGAAGAAGAGAGGCTTATTAATAATTTCAGCCAACGAAGCTATGGAAAGAGAAGTTTAGAACTAAACAAGACCAGAATTAATGACATACGTAAAGGAAAAGGTAAACCTTTTTATTCCTCTAAGGTTAGAGAAGGCGAAAGTACACCATCCCTAGCTATACCTAAAAGAACATCTAATTTAAGGGTCAGTGTGACTTGCACTATGGACCATGATAACATATGTCAGGTGATCAAAAAGTTCTGGCCGATTCTAACTTCGGACAAAAAGTTAAAAGAGATTGTTGGAGATAACCCAAATTTCCTTTTCAAAAATAAAAAGAATCTTAAAAGGATTTTATGTTCAAATGACGGGACATGCACTAACTATATAAATAATAATTCATCAGGAACAAAGAAAGGGAAAGAGTACTTTGAGGGGTTGATGAATGACGAGAATGAGAGGGAGAGAAGGTTGGATGATGTAGGGATAGTAAATCATGAAGTACAATGGATTAGCAAGGAGGAAGTAAGGATAGCTATGAAAAGAATGAAGAATGGAAAGGCTGTTGGCCCAGATGACATACCTGTGGAAGCATGGAGGTGTTTAGGTGAAATGGCAGTAGAGTTTTTAACCAGATTGTTTAATGAAATCTTGGAAAGTGAGAGGATGCCTGAGGAATGGAGAAAAAGTGTTTTGGTACCGATTTTTAAGAATAAGGGTGATGTGCAGAGCTGTAGTAACTACAGAGGGATTAAATTCATCAGTCACAGCATGAAGTTATGGGAAAGAGTAGTGGAAGCAAGGTTAAGAAGGGACGTGATGATTAGTGATCAGCAGTATGGTTTCATGCCAGGAAAGAGCACTACAGATGTGATGTTTGCTCTGAGAGCGTTGATGGAGAAGTACAGAGAATGTCAGAAGGAGTTGCATTGTGTTTTTGTAGACTTAGAGAAAGCATATGACAGGGTGCCTAGAGAGGAGTTGTGGTATTGTATGAGGAAGTCAGGAGTGTCAGAAAAGTATGTAAGAGTGGTACAGGATATGTACGAGGGTAGTGTGACAGCGGTGAGGTCTGCGGTGGGAGTGACAGATGCGTTTAAGGTGGAGGTGGGGTTACATCAAGGATCAGCTCTGAGCCCTTTCTTATTTGCAATGGTGATGGACAGGTTGACAGAAGAGATCAGACAGGAGTCCCTGTGGACTATGATGTTTGCAGATGACATTGTGATCTGTAGTGAGAGTAGGGAACAGGTGGAGGAGACCCTGGAGAGATGGAGATATGCTCTAGAGAGAAGAGGAATGAAGGTCAGCAGGACTAAGACAGAATATATGTGTGTGAATGAAAGGGAGGATAGAGGAATGGGGAGGATGCAAGCAGTAGAGGTGGCAAAGGTGGATGAATTTAAATACTTGGGGTCAATAGTTCAGAGTAACGGTGAGTGTGGAAGAGAGGTAAAGAAGAGAGTACAGGCAGGATGGAGTGGGTGGAGAAAAGTGTCAGGAGTGATTTGTGACAGACGAGTACCTGTAAGAGTGAAAGGGAAGGTCTACAAGAGGGTAGTGAGACCAGCTATGTTATATGGGTTGGAGACAGTGGCATTGACAAAAAGGCAGGAGTTTGAGCTGGATGTGGCAGAATTAAAGATATTAAGATTTGCACTGGGTGTGATGAGGGTGAACAGGATTAGGAATACGTATACTAGAGGGTCAGCCCAGGTTGGAAGGTTTGGAGACAAAGCCAGAGAGGCACAATTATGTTGGTTTGGACATGTGCTGAGGAGGGATGCTGAGTATATTGGGAAAAAGATGCTAAGGATGAAGCTACCAGGTAACAGGAAAAGAGGAAGGCCTAAGATAAGGTTTATGGATGTGGTAAGAGAGGACATGCAGGTGGTTGGTGTGACAGAGCAAGATGCAGAGGATAGGAAGAAATGGAAACAGGTGATCTGCTGTGGCGACCCCTATCGGGAACAGCCGAAAGAAGATTATGATGATCAGGAACAAAGAAATGTGGCTTTTGCAAGGTCTGCAATGTAATCAATTGTAGTAATACATTTAAGCATCCGGTTACTAAAGAGACATTTGTTTTTCATGGATTAGCTAATTGCCTAACCAGCAATATTGTTTACATAGCTACCTGCACTTCCTACACAGCATTTTATGTTGGAAAAACTAATATGAAGCTAAAGGAAAGAATTATCAAACATCATTCTAATATACGTAACAGAAAGGAAACAGATTCTCTTTTCCTTCATTTACGTGAGCATGAAGGACATAGCTTTGTTTTCATGGTCATTTCAAAGATACATTTTACTTCCAGAGAAGAAGACCTGACCAATCTGACTGAGAGAGAGGAAGACAAATGGATAATGTGGCTGAGGGCAGAAAACGCCCCTGGTCTTAATGGCTGTGTTCCCTTAAAACCCTTTCTTAAAAATAGAGGTTTATGCTTACTCATGACTTGCTTTCAATGCCAGAAACCTTAGGTATATTGACTTAGGCTCTGATGTCCCAAAGAAATTGTTGAAATGAAATAAAAAGAAGCACCCCAAATGACCATTTCTATTTATTTTCATTTTTTTCTCTCTCAAATCTTGGCTTTTATGTAGAGCTCGTTTTTTAATCAGAACCCACTGAAAAGATTTTACTACTATCCCTTCTGAAAATATGTCTGAGTCTGTCTTAGAAACGTCAAACTGTCATGTGATGTTTTAAACAAAGAGTTTTAAATAAAGAGTTTTAATTTCATGTTTGTCGGAATGCTATGGAGGTTTGTACCAATGGACTAACTTGACTGGTTAACATTCGTCAGTCATTGTAGGTTGTTTCATTGGATGATACCAATTTTTAAACACTGAACCCAGCTTACCTATTTGGATCTGAAGAAGGCTTGAAAAAGCTGAAAGTGCTTGTCCGTTGTTTACATCAGAAGGGTTCTTCAATTTTATGTTTGTTTTTTCTGTTTTTATGACATCTACATGTTTTAAAGCTGTGGAATTACCACGCCACTTGACTTTTACAACAGCAGAGCTCTATATTTCATATATTGTGGATTTAATATGGCAAAAGCCTGTTATTGAAGCTGTTGCTTTGAAGCTGCTTTTTCGTCATTTTGGTTGTTTGGTAAGTTTGAATACTCAGATGATATACTAATACTTGTGGTGCAACGCTCTTCCAATATTTACACTGTTTTTGTTCTGCTGAGCATTCTTTAACGGAATTCGCTTCTTTTTCTGGAACCTAGAGATCATAGGTTCATAGGTTCATAGGTTTATACCAGGCTATCTGCCCTAAGGCATTTATAAGCCTAGCCCAAAGTTATGTGGCTTACACCACCCCTTATGTTAGAAATAATGTGCCCATTAGTTTGTTGTGCCTCTGTCCAGCAGTGACACAGAGATGATTCCTGGGGTAAACTTACGATCTCCCATCCACCGGTCAAGATTTCTCTTGAACAGAGCCAGCGAGGTGCTCTGCCTCACATGGACTGGGATTTTATTCCACAGCATGGGGAGTCTCTGGGTGATAAATCTATCCCTCCAGCACGTCCTATTTATATCCGTGCTAAGGTTTAAGTCACTTGCTCTAGTGGTTCTGGTGGATTTGGATTTTTTGAGGTGGAGCATGTCCATTAATTCTGGGTTGGTCATGGCCTTGTATGTCAGGCACAGGTCACCTCTGAGCAGATGGTATGCAACTGAATAGAGTTGGAGTTTCTTCAGTCTGGCAGTATATGACAGGTTTTGGAGTCCCTTTATCCTTTTGGTGAGGAACTTTTAGGGTCTCTCCAATTGCTGAAGGTGTCGGGTGAGATACATCCTGAATGGGGCATTGTACTCGATCATTGGTCTGATAAGTGAAGAGTACAGGGGAACAATGACCTCACTTGATTTGGATGTGAATCCCTTCATGATCAGATGGGCAATGTAGAAGGTCTTTCGAACCACTTTAGCAACGTGAGTGTCAAACGAGAGGCCACTGTCAACCTGGGTACCCAGGTCCCTGATAACCTCTTCTGTGCTTAGTGGGTTGCCACCTATATGGTAGCTTGGGGTTACCTTGTTTTTCCCGAAGGGTATGACTATACACTTTTTTGCGTTTAACTTCAGGCCATGGGTCTGGCACCAGCTATCAGTTTCCATGAGACCCCTCTGAAGGATGCCTGTGTCTGATGTACTATCCACTATGGCACCCAGTTTGCAGTCATCCGCAAACTTTGTCAGCCATAGTCCTCCTATGTTTGCCTGTACTTCTGAGAAGTAGATGCCGAACAATAGGGGGCCAAGGACTGAGCCCTGTGGGACACCACTTGTAACCGGCTTGGAGTCTGACATGGCTCCAGCAACTCTAACCCTGTTGGTTCTGTCCTTTAGCCAGTTTGCAACCCATCTTGTGACATATGGGTTTACATTTAAGCTGGTAAGTTTCTCTATGATACCCGAGTGGGGTATTGTGTCGAAAGCTTTTGCAAGGTCAAGGTAGGCTGTATGGACTGCCTTTCCATCATCAATGGCCTTGGTAACTGTTTCGAAGAAGTCGACCAGGTTCAAAAGGCAAGATCTGACCTTGACAAAGCCAAACTGGGTTGGGTCCAAGGTCTGCAAGTCTCCTATGTCTTTTTTATGAGTTCCATTATGATCCTCTCCATAGCTTTGCAGACCAGGCTTGTTAAGCTTATGGGGCGGTAATTACCAGGGTCCATAGAGGCACCACCTTTGTGGAGTGGGACCACAGTTGCCGTACGCCACTCCTTGGGCACATATCCTGTGGTAAGGCTAAGATTAAACAGCTGCCTTATGTGCGGGTTTAGTTCTTCATTGAGTTCATGTAGCACACAGCCGGGGACACCATCCGGTCCCATTGATGCTGTGTTTTTAGCTTTAGAGAGAGCAGCTTTCACCTGCGCATTTGAGATGTCTGGGAGGCTACACTCTGTTGGGATAGTTATCTCACCTTTTGGGGGGGAGAGGGGGGTGTGAAGTTTACGCTGAACCTGTCTGCCAGTATGTTGGCAATGTCTGTGGGCTCAGTGATTTTTGTATCATTTTGGACTAATTCTGAGCATATCTGGGAGTTTCCACCCAGGTTTCTGACATAGCTGAAGAAGGCCTTATGATTGTCTTTTGAATCTATGGCAATTTTTTTCTCAAAGTTGGCCTTTGATGATTTTATGAGGGATCGTAGTTTCTTGCTAGTACTGATCAAAGATGCCTTCCCTTTTTGGGATTTTGCTCTATCATGTAATAGCTTTCTCCTCTTATTGTAAAGTTTGTTTATGGCTGGGGTCCATCAGACTGGACGTTTGCCCTTGGTGGAAAGAGTCTTGGTTTTATTTGGGATTGCCTGATCCATGCAGTCCTGAAGGTGTTCATAGAAGGCATTTGTAAGGGCTTCCGCAGCTTGGGTTGTGGTTTCCATTGGCTCGAGGGCCTTGAAGGATACCACACCTGTCTTGAGTAGTGTGAAGTTTGCTTTAGAGAAGTTCTTCACTGTGGTCTTTTTTTGTTTGGGGTGGGGGCGGGATGTGGATTTCTAGTGAGATTAGTTTATGATCTGATCTCACCAAAGAGGGATATACTTCCGGTGTGAAGCATTTTGTCCCCATGTTTGTGATGAGATCTAGTATATTTTCTCCTCTTGTGGGGACGGTGACTAGTTGTTCCATGGCATTTGAATTTATGAACTCCAGGAACCTTTGGGCTAGAAAGTTGGGGCTTGAGTAATGTTCCCAGTCTATATTCGGGTAGTTGAAGTCACCCAATATGATGGTGTTTGGTGATACATTTATACCCTCCAGTGTCTTCAGGAATGCTGTGTGGGTTTCCTGAGTTTGACAGGGTGGCCTGTAGCATGCTACAAATTGTAGAGCAGTTTTGCCTATGGTTAATTGCACCTGGATGGTTTCCGATGCTTCGTGCGTAGCCACCAACCTGGAGGTGTGGGTATCCTTGATGAATATGGATACACCCCCTCCTTTTGTGGTATGGTCTGGGTTTTGGGGCCGGAACGCATTATATGAGGTAAAACCTGATAGTGCCGGGGTGCTCTCAAGAGCCTTGAACCAGGTTTCAGTCACAGCACAGACATCGATGTTCTCCATACTGAGAAGGGCCTCGAGTGCGTGCATTTTGAGATTTAGACTTCTGGCATTGAGCAGCATTACCCTTAGTTTCTTCCCGTTTTTGTTTTATAGGGTGGTAGGTTTAGAATTTGAGCCTTTCCTAAAAAAGGCACTATGGGGGTGGCAAGAGCCTTAGCCAATATCCGGAATCCCAGGGGTGACAGGTGCAAGCCATCCCTTGCGAAGCAGCGTGGCTTGTCAAGTATGTCATCCCAAGCAGACAGACACTGGATCCCATTTGAATGACACCAGAAATTAAGCCAATTGTTAAAGCTGATCATCTTGTCACTATATTGTGGCAACATTCGTGGTGAAGGAAGGATACTGCTCAGGGTCAGGGTCATACCTGCCTGGGCTACATAATCAGAGAGCTCCTCTATGTCTCTTTTCATGTAATCCAGGGAGGTATGTCTCAGGTTGTTCACACCAGCATGGACAATGACTGTGTCATACTTGTACTTGCCGTGGAGTAACCTGAGTGCTTGTGTTATGTGGCGGATTCTAGTGCCCGATAGGCAGCTTACCGTGACCTTCTCCTTGTTCAGCCTGGTGAGTGGGACGTCAGTGTGTCTGACTATGGAGTCACCTATGATAAGTATGTTTGGTGTTGTATTTGGCCTTAAGGGCAGTGACTGCTTTGCACACTGATTTTGTTTTTTATGTGTTGTTTGTGTGGTGTCTTGAGTTTGCAGTTGCTTGGGTGTCTGCTTTGGAGGCCTTTGCTGTTTAGGTAAATTTTTACTCAGAGCCTCCGAGTATGTCTTAGTGTGTTTATGTGTTTGATTCAGTGGTGTGGTTGAGTTATGTGAGACTTGTATTGTGGTGTGTGTAGTTGCCTTCTCCTCTTGCCTGGTCTTGCCAGTCCTGAGTTGAGAGAGCTCAGCCTCCAGTTTGGCTAAATAGCTGCATCTCTCGCAAGTGTTAGTGTTATGTGGGAGGAGGAGAGGGTTGTCCGTGTACATGAGGCAATTGTAACATTGGCTCAGAATTCCCAGATTCACCAACTGGGCAGGAGAGGACGCCAGCATCTGACCCTTCAACATGCTAGAAAGAATTATGAGTTGGTATGAGACAGAAAAGTAGAGGGCTTAGCAGGGAAGTGGGCACTCCTGGGGGGGTTTTGCAAGTGAGGGATTTGTATAATATAGGAGTGCTTGACCTGCAAAGAAAATGCTTATAAGACAAGGGATATGCTTTTAAGACAAGTGCTGAGCTTTTTGAGAAGAAAAAGCAATTAGGAACAAGTGCTGCGCTTTTTAGTGAAGGTGTAAACTGTTTAGGTTCCTAACAGAGCAGTTCTAAGGGAAAAATTGAAGAACAGACTTTATGGAGCCAGAAAAAGTTTAACCTTGTTAAACCAGTGCTGCCCAATGCTGCTCTAGTGGCAACTCCGCGCTAAATCGCGCTAAAGCACGTTAAGGCATGCTTGATAGCAGGGGCTGGAAAGAAGCAGGAATAGACCCAAAACGGACAATAAAACTACAGTTTCAAGTCAGTAACCACTCCTACGGGGGGCAGGGAAGCTGCTCAATGTTATTCACTGCCACTGATCAACAGAGAGACTTTCCTTTAGCCCAAGCAAAAATGGCCTCACAGAAACTTACAAACAGTTCAGGAAACAGCAAGCCTGTAACTGAACTTTTTTAAATCTCAGAAAAGTGGGAAAAAAGCAAGATTTTTTTTTTGTTTTTGTTTTTTCAAAGATAACAGGTTCACAGGTAATATCAAGTCATAACAGTGCAGTAAATGACCCCACACAAGAGTGCTAGGTCAAGGACAGAAAATATGCAAGTTTTGAGAAAAAAATGATTTAAAATTAAGTGCAAACAGGAAATTCAGTAAACAACTTTTGGTTGTGCTCTAAATACAGCTACTAATGCAGAAATCAAGTTTAACAAGCCAGAAAATGCTCAAACTAGGCAGCTATGCAGAAAAACTTAGCAAATAAACAGAGAAAAAATACTTAAAATCTCAAAAGTGGCTCCCTTCTTCTCTCAGCATTTTCTCCACTTGGTGGGTGCTTCACCAACAGCCAACAAGCCTGAAAAGACGCCAAAACCACGAGGCAACTAGGTTTTAAGAGAGGAAGATGAAAGAGTTTTGGAAATTACCCCTGTTGGCCAATAAAACTACAGTTTCAAGTCAGTAACCACTCCTACGGGGGGCAGGGAAGCTGCTCAATGTTATTCACTGCCACTGATCAACAGAGAGACTTTCCTTTAGCCCAAGCAAAAATGGCCTCACAGAAACTTACAAACAGTTCAGGAAACAGCAAGACTGTAACTGAACTTTTTTAAATCTCAGAAAAGTGGGTTTGTTTTTGTTTTTTTCAGAGATAGCAGAGGTTCACAGGTAATATCAAGTTATAACAGTGCAGTAAATGACCCCACACAAGAGTGCTAGGTCAAGGACAGAAAATATGCAAGTTTTGAGAAAAAAACGATTTAAAATTAAGTGCAAACAGGAAATTCAGTAAACTACTTTTGGTTGTGCTCTAAATACAGCTACTAATGCAGAAATCAAGTTTAACAAGCCAGAAAATGTTCAAACTAGGCAGCTATGCAGAAAAACTTAGCAAATAAACAGAGAAAAAATACTTAAAATCTCAAAAGTGGCTCCCTTCTTCTCTCAGCGTTTTCTCCTCTTGGTGGGTGCTTCACCAACAGCCAACAAGCCTGAAAAGAAGCCAAAACCATGAGGCAACTAGGTTTTAAGAGAGGAAGATTAAGGAGTTTTGGAAATGACCCCTGTTGGCCAATAAAACTACAGTTTCAAGTCAGTAACCACTCCTACGGGGGCAGGGAAGCTGCTCAATGTTATTCACTGCCACTGATCAACAGAGAGACTTTCCTTTAGCCCAAGCAAAAATGGCCTCACAGAAACTTACAAACAGTTCAGGAAACAGCAAGCCTGTAACTGAACTTTTTTAAATCTCAGAAAAGTGGTAAAAAGCAAGATTTTTTTTTTTTTTTTTGGATCTCATGGAGCTGAAGTTCCTGAGATCTATGGTAGGAGGCACATTGTGGGACAGATGAATAATTGATGACATTGCAACAGAACCTAAAGTAGCTCCAGTTGGAGAAAAGGTCTAAGAGAACAGATTGTGGTAGGTTCAGGTGCAAGTTTATTACAGAAGAATAGTATTTAGTGAAGAAGAATTGGGATAGAGGAAGAAGGCAAAAAGAAACAAAGACATCTAGAAAAGATGAAGATGGATTGTTTGACAGAATACCAATGACAGTCTGGCTTGAATGTCGAAAAAGGTAGGACAGAGGCACTAAATTGAGAGCAGTGGTGACAGTTGACTAGACACTCCAATCCTATATAGAAAATGAGAAAAAGGGGACTGATGATGATTATAGCACTTTAGCCCTATACTATTTAGCAGTGCTTTACATTCAGTAATGTACTTGTCAAACTGCTTACTGTGGGAGTTTATGAAGCTGTTTATTTTCCAATCTATGCTGTATATGAGGATATAATTTGCTAAATATTCATTATTGCTTAAGTCTTATTTTGCAAGGCACATACACTCATGACATGTTCTAATTTTCTTATTTTCCTCTCCTCTATTTCCTTTATTGTATTTATTTTTTATTTATTAATTTATTTATCCTTAGGGCTTGTTTCACACTTTTTATGACAGCTTGAATACTAACACAATGCTGCTATGCAGTGGTCTTCAGAGCAGTTGAACTGCCCACAGGCTACACCAAGCCTTACGGGTCAATATTAGTTCCGCGAAACACGTACTCATAGAATATGTTTTCAGCAAACACTAGTCACCGAAATTCATTTCATCGAACCGTGGAATTTTCCCCATGGTTCACAAACCTTGGCCATCACCTCAGCTCTGCCCTTTTTCTCACTTTCGTGTGATCTCAGAATTGCTATATATATAGTGAGGGGGTGGGGAACACAGACCCCCACTTGCATGGATTTGATTTAGTCCATTGTGTGTTCCAGACAGTTGGTGGGCCAAGTGTTTGCAAACCATTGGAAAAATTCCACTGTTCACTGATGTGAATTTTGGTATTTGGTGTTCGTTGAAAGTATATTCGATGAATACGTCTTTCGCTGAATTAATATAGACCAGCCATACCACACACACACACACACACACACACACACACACACACACACACACACACACACACACACACACACACACACACACACACACACACTTTTATATATATATATATATATATATATATATATATATATATATATATACATATATATGTGTGTGTGTCTGTGTGTGTGTCTGTGTGTCTGTGTGCATGTTTTAATTATTAGTTGTGTTCTTTCTTGTATTTACATTCTGGACTCCTGCATATACCCATTACCAAGCTCTCATTCACCAGTCTGTCTGTTTCCATACCTTTTCAGCCCACTCATTCATGCTGCATTTTATTTCCCCTCTGCAGTCTATTCAATGATACTCTAATCTTTTTGTGAAGAAGCACTTCCAAGTGTTCTAAATCCTATTACTTCCAGCTTCCTTTCAAGTACCCCCTGCAATTATTTTTTTATTTTTCCTCCTTCCTCCTATTATTATTTTATAAACAAATACATCAGCATTTTTCTTCCAATTTCTTAAATGTAAATTTCCTACCATGACCTTTCCATGACCATTACTATTCTAGTTATATTTCTTTGCACACTGACAGCCATTGCTTCCTTGCTTACCCTGCACAGCCTCTGATATGGGGTACAATATTCTACACACATCCATGGCAAATACTTTGAATTGTGGGAGAATGGCTGCAGCATACACTCCCCTGCCACTGTGTGCAACATATTGTGTGCTCTAACTGATCCACCATGTCCATTTACCTGACTTAACTTATGTATTATAATCAGTGTTGTGTCATTTATTTCCCCATTCTGTAACGCTGATCCTGTTATCCTTGCACACGGTATGACCCTAAAGTATATCACTCTTGTTTTCCTGCTACTGCAACTTTTGTAAAATGTGCTTGCCATTCTATACAAAGCTTTATTTCTCTATCATCTTGATTTATTTCTCCACAAAACCAAACTAGTTACCACAACTCTGGATTAATCTGACCCCCATTCAGTATATTTCATCAGTAGGACTCTAACCATAACACCATCAATTTTACTATTTTCAGGATTTCTCTAAGGCCATCTTGTTGCAGCTAGCAGATGACCTGGCATAGTTTAAGAGTCCCTCCCCTTGAGGACCCAGTAGCCAACACAGTTGCAGTTACAGAGTTTTGGCACTCATCTGAATGCATGCACTGAGGCATTGACTGCAAACCAACACAAATACTGCACAGGTTTATGATCTAATCCCTGTGATGAAACTCTGCCATTAGCAACCTACACAAGAAGAATATGAAATTCTTCCCCTTATAAATAAATGAAAGACCCCTATGCTCCAAATCTAAAATAAAAAAATAAATAAACAAAGAATTTAGGAGCAAAATTAAATCTACCAAGGATAATTATGAACTGAAAAGGAATGATTTATTTATTTATTTATTTTATTTATTTATTTTTTTGTTTACCGGGAAAGTCCGACTTGGAACAAAGGCAGTTTTCAGCGGAGGCCCAGGGAGAAATGCCCAGCATAACTGCTTTTTTCAAAAATGGTAGAAAACTTAGGAGTACTACAGTACATTGTACTGAGTGGAAATATAACAGGAGCACCCAATCAGCCTTGATGTAGTGAACATAGTAGCCAATAAATAATTACAATTTCTCCCAGCAATCCGCTAGTTTCCCCATGGCATCTTATCAGTAACTCATCCACAGTTCATCTCTGAGCAAATCCTAAAACTTTACTCACAGGTAACAATAAGAAAAACATAAAAAATAAACCAGATCTGTGGGGTCTGACAATGTTCCTGTAGTCTTCCCTGTCAGTATGAATATAGTCTTACTGACCAGCTCCTCAGCCAATCATCTGGTTTCTTGATAGATTCATGGAGAACAACTATGGTCCTTTCCTTCCACATCAGTAGCCATACACAGATCATGAAAACTACAAAGCAAAAAGCTTTACCAGTTTTATCTGTAAGGTGATGGAACACATCATTCTGGATCTCATAAATAAAGACAAAGCAAGCTTGCAATACCTGGATCCAAACAATTTTATGTCTGTAAAGTGCAGATCCCTCCTACATAAATTATATGACATTTTTGAAAAATCACTATGGCATTGGCTGAGACAAATCAGAAGACACTATATATCTTGATCTGGTAAATGATTTCAGTATTATTTCACAATTAGCCTTGTAGACAAACTAGTAAAATTTAATGTGAACTCTTATGTAATGCACTGGATAGCCAACTATCTCAGGGATAGAACTCTCCAAATTATGATTGGAGACAAACCAGCCACTAAAAGGCTCACTACTATTGGGGTTCCCTAGGGGTCTGTACTGGCACTTTTCAATTTGTAATTTACTTTAATCACAACAAAGCTAATGTCAATATTCTCTGACTGGCCATATTTGCAGACAATTTACAAACTTGGAGATGTCATCATCTCACTTTTCTTCTAACTTGCTTTCACTAATGCCACCTACATGTTTCATTCTTTTCAAATCTACAACACAAGAATGGAATATGTATCCTATCATGTCAATTAGAAATTCACAGTGACTATGATCCTTCTTCCATTTTAAGATCTTTAACCTTTCCAGAATCAGGTGACACATAAACCTTAGCCACAATCAAAGCATTGTTTTCTTTTCAGTTTTACCAGAGGATTAGCATGTCCATGATGTCCTTCAACAAACCTTTCTTAAAAGACTAAATTCTTTCAAGCTTGTTCATATTCTGTATTTACACAGTATTTTCTCCTTCATATTCTTTCCTCACACTTGTGTATCCCTATGCATGTCCCATTCCCCTTTGCCCAGCTACCCAAATTTCTGTAATGTGTGTTTGTTTAGTGACATTGACACTGCCGCTGGTTGCAGTTCATATTTTTTCATCCCAGCCATACATCAGACCTTTTTAATGTAAGTCACATAAGTCCTACCCTGTCCAAAAAATGAATTTTAAACCATTTCAGTGTACGTTATTGCAGCCACATTTATAGCTACTAGGAAAAACTGGATGGGAGACATAACAGCAAAACCATTCTTTGTTTTGGTGACTGTGATTTTGTAATTACTAAATGTGGATATCTACAAGATCTCAGATCTTCTCTTTCTCTAAAATTAGGAGCAGAGTCTGTAAACTGTGGTATAATACTTAACAAAAGTTAGGTGCACTGGGCACTTGCCTCAGTAAAGAGATATAGAAGTTCTGTAACTAAATATAAGTTAAAATTGTCATTGGAAATATCAATAGTAAAGAGGACTGTCTCCGTTCTTCCCACCCCATTCCCTTCATCTGTATATCTTTTTGCATCAATTATAGAAACACTACAGGGAAGATATTTACAGGGCGACATCCCCCACCTCAGAAAAAGCAAAATCCTTACAGCTGCTTCTGCATTATTACCTGATGTCAAAAAGTGATGTGCCATGTTCATGTTTTCTTAAATACAAACAGTATGAATGTGAAACTGTAGCATTTGACTGACATAATTTTGGAGGGTTCTGGCTTAACATGTGAGTCATATTGTTGGCAGGCTTTATGCAACTTATTTACTTATTTCATGCACTTCACTTTCATTGAATAGTTTTATAAGATGGTTGGAGGAGAAGACTTTATTCAGTAACTCAGTCCAAGAAGAGGCCTGGACACAGTTATCTATAGATATCATTATGTTTTACATTGTCATATACCCATCTCGGAATACAGACTCAAAAAAACCTGATTTGAATAACAAATGGTGTCCTTATCCCTGCCTGCTGAAGACAGGATAGATTGTCCAGACAAGTATTCTTACTTGTAGTTTTAAAAATATTTAGTAAGTAATTATTTTTTCCTTCTAGGTGTAGTCTCCATTCCTTTTAATATAAACTATGCTGTATATGGAGCTTGGACAGTTGGAAGAGCACTCTGCAAGTTTTGTATGGTAATAGACTACACAGCATGCGCAGCTTCAGTTTTTAACATTGTTCTTATCAGTTATGATCGACACCTCTCTGTCACTAATCCGGTAAGTGTTAATGCATATCTATTTGAAATTACAGCACACTGAAAAAACACAGTAATACATTTTTAGTAGCTTCGTTGAAAAGCATATTATCTTTATGGGTGGGATTTCACCACAAAATGCAATTTTTTTAAAGAAATTGTATGTACGTGTATTTAATGATAATATCATGCCTAATTAAACACTGATGACATTGCATGGCAACTATAAGCACATCAAAGAACATTCAGTCAGAAAAAAATTAAGTAGACCATCATAACTTTATAGAAACAGCTTATATTTTATTTAGGATCTTGCCATAAGAGTTTTAGTACTTTATATTGCTACTGGATCTATTTTTTACACATATGGAAATTTGAAGACAATTTTGCAAGATTTATGCAAATTGACATAAGTAAAAAAGTTAATACTATTATTAAACCTTATTTAATGGCACGGTTTTATCTTCAGCACAATACACATTTCTTAAAGCTATCCATTTTCATCAGAGATGCATTTCTTTTTTATTTCTGCACAGTGGTGTAAATTATGCATACACACTGGTTGAATTGTCATGAAAAAGTTGCATAAACTAACTGATGAACATAAACTAATAATAAATAAAAACACACACAAAATCCTTGTAAGAAAAACTTTTAACATTAATGGCAAATATCATCACTCGATACTAAAAAGTTTTGAGTATATATTGTGTGTGTATGTATATATATATATATATATATATATATATATATATATATATATATATATATATATATATATATATCCAAATAATCAGGCAGAGAGGTAACCAGGGCATAAAATCAATGCAGTTCGTTCTCAAAATAAGATATCCAAAATACAAGTAAGGAGATATAAAAAACGGATTTTAATTTGTGCACACACAGTAAGCGCTTTCACAAAAGCTTCTTCAGACCGTTAAAATTTGAACAAGCTCATTAGCCTAATATATATAAACATCATGTGATCCCTCTCAAAAACTAATTAAGCTGTTTAAAGAGGCACTATTACTAAGAGCTTATTACAACGCTGTTCGCTACTCAACAACAATAAAATCTTTATCGTAATCATAAGAATAATCATCTTAACAAAGAAGCAGCAGCTAACATTGTTATTACATAAATTCCCAACATTTAAATACGTTGGTTATATAGTGCAAATAACCAAATAGTTAGTTGCAACTATACATTATATATTAAAACATTTGTATGATAACCATTGAATGCTATCCTTCAACTGTTACTGCATTCATCGTTTATGTTACAGAACACAACTGTGAAGCTTACTGTCATCAATATGCTATCTAAAAATAAAGAATGAAAAATAAAAAATAAAAAATAAAGCAATTCAATAATGAATAGAAATAAATATTCACATATTAATCTTTAAACATTAGGACACGCTAAGCGTGAAATTTATATAGCATATTTAACTAACCATGTAATGAGAGTGAAATTCATATATACATTCCTAATATCTATACATATATACAGATTTAATACACTTATAATTAATACCTACTTATAAACAAGTCTAAATGACCAAGCTAAAAAAGCATCATTATGTTAAAAAATGCCAAACAAATACGATGCATTTATGATTATTGCTTGCTTAGAAAAAATCTGAATAACCGAGTGGGCTATAACGTCATTATACTAAAGAAATACAGGGCATGCAAATATAGCTACATTATAATATAAATACTAACTAAACTAAGTTATGCTTAAGAGTCATACATATAAAATACATGTCTAAATAACTTATTAGTTACACTATACTTCATCTACAAGGCTGTGATAACATCTACGGTAAATATCTAGCAAGCCCTAAGGAAAAAACATGATACATTATGCACATATACTGTGTGAACTTAAAAAACTCCTCCAAAATAATACTTATTACAGAGATGTGTAGATAAAAACCAAAATAATGGAATATATATATATCTCCCTAAAGGTCGGCAAATTACATTTTAGCCTATTAAAACAATATATATTATTATTATGTAACTTTCAAATGTCTGGCTCTAAGTGTGGGTTTTATAGATGCCCTTTCATTAAGCCCCTTACCCTTATCTGCTCGTAACCATAATATCCAATTTACTTCTCTACGCTCAGTAGTATTGCGGATATCCCCTTGTCTACTCGTTGGAATAATATAATCTATAACCATAAATTTAAATGTATGGTGGGAACCTTCAGTATTAACATGTTTCGCTAAGGCGTTAGTAGTATAGCCAATCCTTATAGCGTAAAGGTGTTCCCTAATCCTGGTGCGAAGCATCCTGTTGGTTTTACCAACATAGAATGCTGCACATTCCTGGTAAACTGGCAGATATACTATATTTTCAGTATTACAAGAAGCTGAAACATGAAAATAAAATATTTGTCCAGTGTTAGGGTGTATAAAGGTACTATCTGTATCTATATATACACAATATCCACACTTCCGACATGGGTTAGTACCAATACATGTCTGTTGTAGCAGATTCTTATTTGAATAACATAAAAGCTTTTTTAAGTTAGGTTTATTCTTATATTGAAATTTGGGTTGTTCCCCCACTATTAATTTAATTTCATCACTATTAGTAAGAATACGCCAATGTTTATTAATAATATCTATAACTAATTTCCTGTCATTTGTGTAAAAGAGGGGTACCCTTACATGCTCACACTCGTACTGTCTGATTGGAACAGTGTGAGTGTGGGCAAAAAAATAGGGTTGGGCCCTGTTACATCTTATACCCTCCATGTCCAATAACCCCATGTTAATTTCCTTTTCTGCATATCCTCGCTGGATTAATCTATCTTTGAATTGACTCATTTCCTTTTGGAATCCCTGTTCCGAGGCATTCAGCCATGAGATTCTCATACTTTGCTCTTTAATAATATTGTCAAATACATACGAAGGATGCATACTTAATCTATGCAACAAAGAATTCCTGTAACAAATTTTCCTGTGAACACCAGTATTTACTTGATCTCCCATCACCTTCTCTACAAACACATCTAAATAGTCAATCCTATTATGAGAGTATGTGGAGGTAAATTTTATATATAATCCGTTTTTTATATCTCCTTACTTGTATTTTGGATATCTTATTTTGAGAATGAACCGCATTGATTTTATGCCCTGGTTACCTCTCTGCCTGATTATTTGGATTTATCTACTTATTTCTGGAGGCTATCGAGAGGTATTTATATCATTGGGAACTTTGATATTACTCTCTGGACTTATATTTTTTTGTGTATCCCACCGTGACATGGCTGAGTTTGCTGCTAATATAGAGCTGGATTATAGACCAGATCTGCCACTTCAACGTGAACAAGTATTTAATCATCTTGAAGAAGTTCGTATACCTCCAACTCAATGTTCCACTAATAAGGCAAGTGACACTGATTCATTTAATAATCTAGACAGAGGCGAATGCCTGAAGAACAAACTATTGTCCTGTTTGAGGAGTAAAGTTAACGCTTTGTTATTATATGATAGTGAAGGCAGTGAAGCTATCAATGAAGTTTCTGTAGAAGTAGCTGAACAACTGCAGGGGGATATATGTAAATTAGAGGTTGACTTCTTAAAATTAAAACATCTATCCACCCAGCGTCAGCGCTTTGAAGTGTGCCTCAAGAGACATATAATACCCAGAGGCCTTAGAATACTAAAGATGCCGACTTATGGGGACCAGTACCCCAAACTTCTCACACAATGGCAGAAATTGAATTTGGAACTTTGTAGGAAATATATACAACTTCTACTAGACTTTTTTGTGCCAGTAGAAGAAGAACTTATTAGTTCTATTATTAAACAACAACAATTATATGCAAAGTATCCAGAAACAATTGTGAACAATGCTTTATCAAATACATTGGATGGTGTCTGTGCTTATGAAAGGCGCCTCCTACAACAAAAAAGAAAAAAGATTGATAGAGATGTTCGAGATTTTCGGTCTTCCCAGGTATTTGCTTGGCCTAGGACTGACTATAGTATTAGGCAACTACAATACAGCCTCTTTCACATTTACATATGGAATCAGTGGTGAACCATGAAACATATCAATCTAATTTAAGCATGACTGCTAGTAATGGCCATATGCCTAACCAAGAACGATCAAGTGATAATATTGAGGAACAAATCAGTCCGAATATTAATAACCCTAATGAGATAGTTGCAACTGTGAGTAATGGTGAATCTACTGTGAATAGCCATCATTCTACAGTCACTAATAACGTTCAAGCTGTACGTCCTAAGACTACAACTAATAATAGAACTCCAGTAAATAGAAATAAAGATGCACAACAGGATGTGATTTTTCCATCTTTCCCCCTTCCCATAACTATGGGGAGGGGGAACAACAGAGATCGATCTGCCAGTTGCGGACGACAGAAGAGGAAACTTTCGGAGGAGAGAAATCCAAATCAAACCCTCAAGAAGATGTGGAATCAGAAGAAAATAACCTAATATGGAATATATCTCATAGAGTCTTGGATAGTTATGAAATTAGTGTCCTGAATAAAGGACTTACCTTTATTCCTTCTGAACGCTGTAAACTTGCAGATGTCCTTACTGATGTTAAATTATTTGTTAGGAATGTGATGTTGAGGTATCAGTATGGCCCAGACAGTGGCAAGAATAGGCAGGTTATGAAGAAAAAAAGTGATTACGTACCATCTAATCATCCTTTGTTATAGACATTCTACAAATTAGTGGAAGATGATATTTATCAACAATTTACTAATGTTGAGAAACCATATAGCTATTTGTTCAATAACTTAACTTCTAATGAAAGGAAGGCATTAAAAAGGCTTAGATCTGATCGTAATATTGTGTTCAGACCAGCTGATAAGGGCGGCCCTCTAGTAGTTATGGATTATATACAATATCATACTACCATGACAAATATGCTTGGTGATAATAATTACTACGATATTATAACTCAACAGCAATTGGAATGCATTAAACAAAGATTGAAGGATATGATTTCTAAATTATTGCATACACACTGTATAGATATAGAATTGGCTAAATTTTTTCAAGTAGAACATTCTTTAATACCTAACATCCAAGGAATACCTAAAATTCATAAAAATGGTACAAATCCACCCATGAGACCCATCGTCTCTGGAGGTGGTTGGAGTACCGAACCACTATCCTTGTACGTTGAGCAACATTTAAGACCCATAATAGACTGCAATGAATATATTCCCAAAGACACCAAGCAGTTTCTCTTGGACCTGTACAAATTTTTTGAACAGAATCCTATGACACCTAATACTCTATTTGTAACACTAGATGTACAATCTCTTTTCACCGTGATTCCTAATACAATAGGAGTTGAAGCTATTAAGCACTATTTAACGAAACATAGTCAATATACAGAACAAAAAGTGGATTTGATTGCTATGCTTGTAGAAGCCATCTTGCAGAATAATGTTTTTGTATATGAAGAAAAGATTTAAATCCAGCATGACGGCGTAGCTATGGGCACATCCTGTGCCAATATTAACGCCAACATGTTTCTGGCAGAGTGGGAGGAAGAAGTTCTGTTCATGTACAATCTACATATCGAGCATGTGTGTTTCTATAGACGTTTTGTCGATGTCTTTTTAGTTTGGGAGGGTGGTCAAGAACAGTTAATGACTTATATTTCGGGGATTAATAACATGACCCCATATTTAAATTTACCTCCACATACTCTCATAATAGGATTGACTATTTAGATGTGTTTGTAGAGAAGGTGATGGGAGATCAAGTAAATACTGGTGTTCACAGGAAAATTTGTTACAGGAATTCTTTGTTGCATAGATTAAGTATGCATCCTTCGTATGTATTTGACAATATTATTAAAGGGCAAAGTATGAGAATCTCACGGCTGAATGCCTCGGAACAGGGATTCCAAAAGGAAATGAGTCAATTCAAAGATAGATTAATCCAGCGAGGATATGCAGAAAAGGAAATTAACATGGGGTTATTGGACATGGAGGGTATAAGACGTAACAGGGCCCAACCCTATTTTTCTGCCCACACTCACACTGTTCCAATCAGACAGTACGAGTGTGAGCATGTAAGGGTACCACTCTTTTACACTAATGACAGGAAATTAGTTATAGATATTATTAATAAACACTGGCGTATTCTTACTAGTAGTGATGAAATTAAATTAATAGTGGGGGAACAACCCACATTTCAATATAAGAATAAGCCTAATTTAAAAAAGCTTTTATGTTATTCAAATAAGAATCTGCTACAACAGACATGTATTGATACTAATCCATGTCAGAAGTGTGGATATTGTGTATATATAGATACAGATAGTACCTTTATACACCCTAACACTGGACAAATATTTTATTTTCATGTTTCAGCTTCTTGTAATACTGAAAATATAGTATATCTGGCGGTTTGCCAGGAATGTGCAGCATTCTATGTTGGTAAAACCAACAGGATGCTTCGCACCAGGATTAGGGAACACCTTTACGCTATAAGGATTGGCTATACTACTAACGCCTTAGCGAAACATGTTAATACTGAAGGTTCCAACCATACATTTAAATTTATGGTTACAGATGATATTATTCCAATGATTAGACAAGGGGATATCCGCAATACTACTGAGCGTAGAGAAGTAAATTGGATATTATGGTTACAAGCAGATAAGGGTAAGGGGCTTAATGAAAGGGCATCTATAAAACCCACACTTAGAGCCAGACGTTTGAAAGTTACGTAATAATAATATATATTGTTTTAATAGGCTAAAATGTAATTTGCCAACCTTTAGGGAAATATATATATCCCATTATTTTGGTTTTTATCCACACATCTCTGTAATAAGTATTATTTTGGAGGTGTTTTTTAAGTTCACACAGTATATGTGCATAATGTATCATGTTTTTTCCTTAGGGCTTGCTAAATATTTACCGTAGATGTTATCACAGCCTTGTAGATGAAGTATAGTGTAACTAATCAGTTATTTAGACATGTATTTTATATGTATGAGTCTTAAGCATAACTTAGTTTAGTTAGTATTTATATTATAATGTAGCTATATTTGCATGCCCTGTATTTCTTTAGTATAATGACGTTATATCCCACTCGGTTATTCAGATTTTTTCTAAGCAAGCAATAATCATAAATGCATTGGATTTGTTTGCCATTTTTTAACATAATGATGCTTTTTTAGCTTGGTCATTTAGACTTGTTTATAAGTAGGTATTAATTATAAGTGTATTAAATCTGTATATATGTATAGATATTAGGAATGTATATATGAATTTCACTCTCATTACATGGTTAGTTAAATATGCTATATTAATTTCATGCTTAGCGTGTCCTAATGTTTAAAGATTAATATGTGAATATTTATTTCTATTCATTATTGAATTGCTTTATTTTTTATTTTTTATTTTTCATTCTTTATTTTTAGATAGCATATTGATGACAGTAAGCTTCACAGTTGTGTTCTGTAACATAAACGATGAATGCAGTAACAGTTGAAGGATAGCATTCGATGGTTATCATACAAATGTTTTAATATATAATGTATAGTTGCAACTAACTATTTGGTTATTTGCACTATATAACCAACGTATTTAAATGTTGTGAATTTATGTAATAACAACGTTAGCTGCTGCTTCTTCATTAAGATGATTATTCTTATGATTACGATAAAGATTTTATTGTTGTTGAGTAGCGAACAGTTTTGTAATAAGCTCTTAGTAACAGTGCCTCTTTAAACAGCTTAATTAGTTTTTGAGAGGGATCACATGATGTTTATATATATTAGGCTAATGAGCTTGTTCAAATTTTAACGGTCTGAAGAAGCTTTTGTGAAAGCGCTTACTGTGTGTGCACAAATTAAAATCCATTTTTTTATATATCTCCTTACTTGTATTTTGGATATCTTATTTTGAGAACGAATTGCATTGATTTTATGCCCTGGTTACCTCTCTGCCTGATTATTTGGATTTATCTACTTATTTCTGGAGGCTATCGAGAGGTATTTATATCGTTGGGAACTTTGATATTACTCTCTGGACATATATATATATATATATATATATATATATATATATATATATATATATATATATATATATATATATATATATATATGCATACACACTGCTGCACATGCTCACATACTCAAACATTCCCACCCTTCCACAACTACCTGTCCAGTAAACTCCCCTGCACTTAACTCTAAAATGGTGTAGCCCATTGAAAGTAATGGGTGGATGTGAACATTTGGTCATTTTGCTTAATGCAAATGGTGGTGTTGATTTATGCAGCTGAGAAATTCTATGAATCACTTGCCTGCGTAAATCACTTACTGAAGGCATTTCTGGGGAGATCACATGGATAATTATCATACAATTAGCCTTCAGAAGGCCTGATTAGCATTTGCAGTAAACTAGGAGGACAGA
This sequence comes from Protopterus annectens, assembly GCF_019279795.1. Classification (NCBI taxonomy): domain Eukaryota; kingdom Metazoa; phylum Chordata; order Ceratodontiformes; family Protopteridae; genus Protopterus; species Protopterus annectens. Next base: position 1,248,285,930 of record NC_056731.1, read on the forward strand.
CCACTGTGGTTATTCTATGTACTGCGTAGAATCACATAGGTAAGTTAGTCAATGAATCAGAAATAGCTCCTGTGAGTGATAAAACATCCAAGTTAGGGTTTAATACTGTTAGTGGCCTTTTCTGAATCCTAGGGATAGTATGCATGTCAAGCTTTTCAGTAATAAATATTGCAGTAATACATCATATCTTTTAAAAAGGAATAACATGATGCTGTTTTTGGACTGCACAGTATGGGGGAGAGCAATACACTACCACTAGATCCTATTTTCCACTTAATGAATAAGATGTACTCAAAACATCTCTTGAATGAGGTGATGATGTTTTATTCCCAAATAACAAGGAAAGGTTTAGACTATCTGAAGGGAAGGAAGCTGGTAGTTAAGGTAAAGCATTTTGCTTCTGATTTAAATGTTTGAGTGTAGCTTTGCTCACAACCCAACACACCTTCTGATTGGTTGTCCTTTATGAGGTCATTTTAATTTTATTATATAATGGATCATGACTGAATTGTATATCTGTATCAGAAAAAAACTATTAATAATTAAGATGAAAATATCTATTATGAGTATTTTTTATGTATTTATTTTTATGTTTTTAAGGAAAAGGTATTGTTTGGTGCCATGAGATGTTGTATTTTTTGTTTCATTTTAATTTTTTATTTTTTATTTATTTATTTATTTTTTTTTTTGCTGTTTTAGTTTCTCAAAAAAGTACATTCTCTAACACAGCACTTTTAACAGTAGTGGCCAACACTTCCATATTTTTTTTTTATTATACCCTGATGATGTCCTCTTTTCCGCTGGGCAGGTTCCAAATGATATATCAGCATAGCTTTTAGGTCATCAAGTAATAATACTCTCTGGTAGATTCTAACTCCTACTATGCCCTTGATTTAGCTTTAGCTGTTACTGACATTGTTATATTTTTGTGTATATATTTAATATTTGTTAACCGAGTAAATGGGCTGATCCGTAGACCCTGTTCATCCATATTCTGCATCAAATAGGGAAATACAACAAAACCAACAAAAGACAAATTTAAAATATACAAAGTATGGCATTACTTAGCATTACCCAGAAAGATACAGTTGCAAAGAACAGAAACAAAACTCATTCTTTTGGTGCACAGAGTATGGCATCTTACAAGGGGTCTGTATTACATTATTGAAAAGTAATTTAATTGAATGGCACTTACATCAAAAATGCCATTCATTGAGCTGTTCATGGTGAGATCACGGTACAGTGAAGATCAGAAAATTTGCCCTTTCCTCACTGTATTGTGATCTCAGAGATGGTATATATAATTAGCGAGGAGTGTGTTGGGCTGAGTGAATTCGATGAATGGCATTTTCGATGTAAGTGCCGTTCGATTAAATTACTTTTCAATTATGTAATATAGACCCACTTAAATAAATAAAATACAAAGTTCCTTAGTAGAAGTTTAAAAGCATAAGTAGGCAGAATATGTCAAATTATACAATGACCCCCCATTAATATTCCAAAACGTGCACGCTGATTGGTCAGCGTGCACGTTGTAAATCAGACTTATACTAATGGAAAAAGGTCCGGTCGCCCGGACTTTTTCCATTAGTATAAATCTTTTTTTTTTTTTTTACAGCAACAGAGAACGCAAGATTTTGGTTGCTTTTTAGACACTGTCTCGCTATGTTAAAGGAGTTTAACATAGCGAGACAGCTTTAAAAAAAGTAACGGAGATCTTCCTTTCTCCGTTGCTTTTTTAAAGCTGTCTTGTTATGTTAAACTCCTTTAACATAGCGAGACCTTTAACATAGCGAGACAGTTTGCAAAAAGCAATGGAGATCTTGCTTTCAACATTGCTTCCACCCACATCTCTGATGTACTGCATAAGCATACACATGCGCAATACATCAGAACTGCCGCAGAATACCAGACAGCTGTGGAAGGGCAGCATGGAGGCATTATACAATGCCATTATTTAAGAAAAGTAAGTATTTTTTTCTTAAATAATGTCATTGTATAATAGCAATGACCCACTTCTGGGTGTGGGTAATGCTGGATTTACCCACGGTTGTCTTTGTTTGGCCACTCGGGCTTTGCCCTCATTACCAAACCACACCAACCGTGGGTAAATCCAGCATTACCCACACCCAGGCATGGGTTATTGCTTAATTAAATCACAGATTTTGCAGTTTTATGGAACACCTTTTCCCCTTTTTCCTCACCTTCGAAATTTCTTTTTTGTGCCACCTCCTATCCTTTCCCCTCTGCCCTTATTTCTTTCTTTTTTCAACAGTCTTTAGAGTTCCTTATCTAGCAAGTATGCACAGGTCTTTTAAAAGCCCCAGGGATGGGTGGCTGGTCTAACAAGCAGGAGTATAGTTTTTCCATAGTCCAAGTAGAACTTCCTTGTTTTAAAAGCTATGAATGCATACTGGCAGTATCCACTAAATCAGAAGTGTTATCTGGGAGCTTTGTCTTAAAGGCTCCATTCTTCATTGTCCCTTCCAGTTGATGTTCTGTGGCAGATCCTAGAATTACCACAATGGCAGGCTCTTTTCATCACCTGATCACCGCTGCACTTCATACTTTGAGGTCTGGGACACGGTTATTCAAACTGAATATCCCTTGTTTAAGATGGATTGTAAGGTTTATTACCTTTGGCTTTCATAAAGCTTTACTGCTTTAATCTCATGCATGAAAATTTCTACTTCTCATACATGTATCACGATTAATTTTGGAGAATGTTAATGAAGGACTTGTTCTGACTGTAAGAGAAATAGTAGTCCAAAATTTTGGAAGGGTTTGTCTAATGAATGGCATTTTTTTTGCATTTTGAAATGTATTTTTGATATTATTTTCTCCTTTATGCTGTTAGCACCTGTTGTAGTATATTCCTGAGACAGACTTCCCATGGAACATGATCAGATGTTACCTTATAAAATAGACACAGGTCACCTCTAAATAACTTGTAACAGAATACAATGTCAATTTCCGAATCCTTTCCCAGAAGGACAACTTTTTCCACACTAAGATTTTTTTTCAAATGAGGAATCATAGTACCTTTTCAAGCTCCTTCAGATAGTGGTTGCAATGGCTGTAGCATTTAATTATATATTCAGCAGTGGGTCAGAGAAATTGCTGATGTGTAATGTAGTACACTGATCCCCCTGAAATAACCAGACATGGCGTTTAGAATTCTATGGACTATGGAATATGCTTTTTTTATGCAGCTAGATAAAAAATAATGACAGTTTAAATTTTTGTATATGACAGTTTCCAACTAAATAATAAAAGTATTAATTTTAGGAATGGAAGTTTACTTTATAATAATAATTATGGTATTTTTGCCAAGTCACAAAGATTAATTTATAGATTCATAGCTTCATAGTAAGAACTGTCCTTACAGGCTATTTTAAGCCTGGTCAGTTTCTCTTTTTGTGCTCAAATTAACCCATCTGGATGGAGATTGGCCTTACCCATTCCATGGTTGATAACTATATATTATCTCAATCAGAATAACTGGGATCCTACAATAGACAAAGTGAAGAGACCCCTGCATGGCATAAAGAATTTAGGAGCTCCCTCTGTCCATTAGTAGTATAGAGTGTAGTCTTCGGGTTAATTTTCTGTTTCACTTCCACAGATCCATGTTGTACTTGAATAGAGACAGGGATGAACTTTGGTTTATGTGGACAGGAAGTCTCTTCCAGAACAGCAGTATCCTCCAGGCGATATACCTGTCCCTCCTAACCATTCTGCTGATGCTGCAGAAGAGGTGTAGATCCCTGGACTGAGTATTTCTAATGTTGTTTGACTTATGGATGTACAGTAAATCCATCAGTACTGGATCAGAGGATGCCTTGTCTGCCAGACATGGATCATATTTTAGCAGTCGGTAGTATATTGAGTATAATAATATTGGTTTAAGTTGGTCCATATAGGAACATGTTATTTAGGGCTTGTATCCTTTTAGTAAGGCATTTCTGTGGGCATTCCAGTTGTTGCATGTGTTTGGACAGATACATGACACAGGGGGCATTATACTCAATAACTGATGTAATGAGGAATGAGTAAAGAGAAACCATGATATCCCTAGATCTAACCTCCATCACTATGTTTATAAGTTCTGCAATATAGGAGGATTTTCTTGCAGCAATGGACACATGCTGGTCAAAAGTTAGGTAAATACCCACATAAGTTCTGAAATCCCAAACAACTGGGTAAACTCTTAGGGGCATGTTGTAAATGTGGTAATTCCCTGGGGTAGATAACTTCTCAAAAATTACAATGCGTTTTTGACATTTAGTTTCAGTCTGTGATTTTAGTGGCACTCATTTATTTAGGACAAACCTTCCTGTAGTATGGCTAAGTCATTTGGGTATTCAGTGATTGCTCCTAGCTTACAATCATTTGCAAGCTTAGTCAGCCAAAGCCTTTGGTATTGTCTTTTACTTCAAAAAAGTATATGCCACACAGGAAATGTCCACGCACAGAACCACGGGGACTCCACTGGTGACTAGTCTTTTTGTGGAGGTAACTCCCTCTATTTACTGACATTACAAATTAGGTCTTTATTACTTTGTGAAGAATAAAGTGCAGATACCTTCATTCACTCTAATAATAGAGACATTGTTGTATTTTATTAATTTCTTAAGAAGTGTTAGACAAGTGTTATTAATCAATCCATTCAGTTCAGTTTAAAATGTGTAGATAACATGAAGACATTTTGGAAATTTAAAGAAGCATAGCTGCTAATGCTGACTGAAGAATTAAAGTGGCATCACTTAAAGTGAGGGTATATGTTTCTTTTGATCATGCTGTAGTTAAATAAATAGATGAGTAAAACCTTTGAACTTGCTAAGACAGATGGTTGTAGTCCTTCCAGCATATAGTTTACAATTATAAAAATTATTAGATATCTTATTTTGACTGTCTGGGACAGAAGGTAAGATCAAACAAATCAATTTCATTCCAGCCAAATCCACCAACTCAAAAACTGCTACCACTGATTTGGAAAAGCAAATAAATAAATAAATAAAAATAAACTAAAAAACAAAATTACTAGGATATAAATCAAGAACAAAAACAATGCCTAATTTAAATACTGTATTGTTTTGGTAGCAAAGGCATGTAAAACCCCCTCTGCCTTTTCCGCACTACTTTACTCTTAATGTGCAATAAAAATTCATTTAGATAGGTTCATTTAATAAACATATCCAAACCTTTGTTCTAACTTTTACCATTGACACCTACAGAATAGTGGACTGTATTTTAGAAAACTGTCTCATTATATCCTTTGATGAACACTTGAGGTTATTGAGTGACAGTCTGAAAATGGTTTATAGGAAAAACAAATGTTTCAAAAATCTGTTTGAAAGAAATAAACAGGAATGTGAAGAAGCAAAGTAATAATGGTGTGTTTAAATGTGGGCCTTGTAGGCAGAGCCAGTTTATATTAGTGGGTGATGCATTTATATTAAAGTGTACGTTTTTAAAGTTAAAGGGCATTTCAACTGTGAGTTTAGTTGGATAGCTTATATTGCCTGTTGTGATTATTGTCCTGCCTTTTATATAGGGAAAACCTCCAGAAAAGTTAAGGAGAGAATTTATGAACATGACCTGGAAGTTAATAAGGCAAACACTACTAATGCCTTCTACAGACATTACAGGCTTGCCCTAGTCACAGATTTAAATTTGCAGTTCTAGCGCAGATAAAAAGAGTCCCAAGGAGCTATATTATTGAAGAACACCTGTTGGCTAGGGAACTTATTTGGCAGTTGAAATTAAATGCAACAGCACCCCCTGGATTGAATGATTGAATGAATCCTGTCCTAATAGCCCTTTATTAAAGTTAAAAAGCTTACATGTTTAGTAGTTTTTTGTTTTTAGAATATATATATATATATATATATATATATATATATATATATATATATATATATATATATATATATATATATATATATTTAAAGTTGGTGTTATGTAAACGTACATGTAATATCTACTAAATAAAGGGATTGTTCTAATATGAATCCATATATAATTCAAGGGCATATGCATCTGTTTTTATACTGTTTTATGTATTTGTGTTTTAGTTTAAGCACTAGGTTTTATATACACAGTATTAAGTTTTTTATTGTTTTATCAAACTGATTGATTTAGTGAATGTCACATGATTAGTTTGAGATGTATTTAAATGGTTTGTGTTTTTATAGTGGCAGTTCTGAAGAAGTCCTACTTGGGGATGAAAACGCTTAACTGTCTATAATAAATTAGTGGAGTTTTGTCTGAACTTTTGCTGTTTCTTCCACATTTCTGGTGTGATTTTATATCAATATTTGTGTTGCAGCAGTCCCATGCCTTATGCTGTCAAATGCTGCCTAATGAATTTGTTTGCAAGGCTTTTCACTGTCTCAACCACTATAATGTTTTCTGGCCCCAACAAGGTCTGCCCGTGAATAATCTCTGGTTATGCCATATTAATTCCTGGTCATTGCTGCCTTACTTACTCCAACCACTGCCCTATCCTATTATTGAAAGATAACAGCAAGTGACTAGCAAAATCATTCCTCTCTACATACAACACAAAAACATTTGGTTCTATATTTCATCACATTCTGTCATAGCTGCCAGAAGATGCCTCCGTGCCATTAATCTTCTTCCCAGTCACTGGACTCAGGTCTTTTCCTCCTTGAATCTCAAGCTTTGTCCCCCTGCCTTGTCCAGTTGTCTGCCTGCAGAATACACATATAAATGGCTAGTTATCCAAACTTCTGCCAGCCACCTCATAATTTCTGTAAAACAGAATATCAGTTAGCACTATTGTGATTGACATACCTTTTATGTGCCTGTGATCTAGACTGACCTAAATGCATCAGTTTATCTACTGATGCCCCTTTTACATGTACATATGATGAGAGCCAAATACTAAAAGTGGTATCAGTTTGTTTAGTTAGTGATTTAGTTAGTTGGTTAGTAGTTTATTTATTTATTTATCTAGCCCCACTGTGATCAGCAAATGGATGCCCATATCAGATGACACATGGGATACTGAAGTGTCAGTTTCCAGGAGAGCATTGTTAACTGATGCCCGTTCTGGAAAGGAAAGATGCTAGGTAAGACTAAATTTTCCTGCAGTATTGGGGCACCCTTAGATGTTTGACTGAAGTACTGCTGAAAAGGCCCTTAAACATCTCCAGTTACACCTCCTTCTTCACATTTTCCCTCCTGCCCTCTGGCCACTCTGTAGTTGATTTTAGCTTGTCTTATTTGAACCTCACCTTATACCCCTTAAATGGAACTATAGACTCTTCAGTAAAACCTATTTCTAACAATCTTCCTGACTCCTTATCTGGTTGCACTTGTAAAGTTGGCACAACATTTGGTTAAAATATGTAGGCATTGCTTCTGATCTTGGTCTAATTCATCTTCCCTGTTGTATTGCAAGTGCTAAATGGGTATTGCCCTCTCATACCTAGTATTCATGGAGGTGCCTGTGCAATAGGAGGGAACACTGACTGCATGTTAAAACAAAACTCCCATTTTGCATTCCAAGGCTGTCCCCCTACCATCCTACACTGCCTGAATGACACCTGTCATATGGGGAAGCCACAGTCAGTGTGCTGCATATTTCACGCATACTCTTATGTTCCATGAAAGGGATATTCACCTTGTCCCATGAGAGCTCTGGCTTATGTGTTCATATGCTTATTCTATCTAAGCTACTCAGTATAGTCTTTCCATCCATCTCTAGACTGATTAAACCTCATTTCATGATCCACTTATGGTGAGCATATAAGCCTGCTGACATGGACAGGTTACACTCTATCAAAACTCCAGCATAAATTCTGAAACCAATTCTCCATGTCCATCTAATCAACTCCACCTTTGTCCAGTATCTCATCTTCCTCTTAGGGATTGTGCAATAAAGATAGTAGGTCCACAAACTCTCCCTTTGCTGTTTGCTGTCTGTTTATTATGGAGAGATGCAAGCTTTGAAGCTCAGGTATGACTACATATGAGGGACCACATACCCTCTCAGCCCCTTTTTCTTAACCTCCTCTTGTGATTAACCCTACTTTCAGTGGCACCTGTTCCAACTCTCCCGTGGTGAAGTCATCTGATGCATCCCCATTTTCTGTGTTATTAAGAGGTCTCTATGCTGGTCCAGTGTCTTTCAGTTCCTTTTGATTTGCTGCTTTTGTTTCTAACTGGGCTTTACCTTTCCCTTTATTCATTCTGAAGTTCAGATCAGTCCAGTCATCTCTGTTTCTCTATTGTGTGCAACCAACTTCCTTTTTAATTCTGGCCCACCTACTATTTCCTTCATGTGTGCCCTCCCATTCACTAATTTCTTCACTGATCATATCATTAATTAATTACTCACCTTGCATTTTCTCTGAATGCTGACATTTTGCAGGATCCTTCATATGGAACTTACTGACTTCCTGTTCAGCCACCGATATCACTGATGCAGATGGTTCTAGGCTAGCCAGTGTAATATATGTTCAAGGGTGCTAATATTTTTTCCAGGGGGAATATAGATCCAGACAATATATCTATTTTTATTTATTTGCAGTTTAGTGATGAGAATATCAGAGTTGTTTTCCTGCAGAAGCTGTTGGGTATCACTAGTGACTGTGAGGTTGGACTTAAATAATACAGCCACCCCGCCATCTTTCTTGGATTTCCTGTCTAACCTAAGGATGTTATAACCTGGATGAGTTATTTCAGTGTCTTTGGTTGCTGGTTTTAACCATGTTTTGGTAAGGCAGAGAATATCCAGGGATTGGCCAGCTAACAGTGCATGGAGGTAGTGGATTTTATTGTTTAGGCTCCGGATATTAAGATGGCAGGCTGGAAAGGAGTTTGGATACTTATCTAGCAAAGAATAGTGAGCAGGACTATTTATCTTAGAGCCAGTGTCAGAAGATGTAGTGTTGTTAGGGTGTAGGTGGGAAATCTCTGGTGTGGATGGGCCAGGGTTAGGATGGCTGTCACCATCTTTAGTTAGGATGGAGTTCAGCTGGGTTATCAGTTTCAGTATTTTACTAATAAGCCTTAGATATTGCTTAGATTTTTGGCTGATATAACTAGGTCGGAGATGGTTATGGTATTTGGGGGGGTTAGCTAAGGAAGAGGGTATGTAGTTATAATGGTCTGGTTTCTTAAGAGTGGTGGAGGTTTGGGACTTTGGGCCTATAAGGTCTGAATAGTGTTTGTGTTCATACGCTGTGAGGTGGTATGGTACATAGAGCATATATAATAGGTAGAGGGGTGAGAAAGAATTGGATGTTATCATTGTTATATTTAAGACGGTGAATAAACAAAGTGTTATATTTATTAGCAAGCAAGTGGTTGTGTGCTATACTATTAGCATATATTAGTTATAGTATTATTATTATTATACCATTAGTATTAGTTATATGTCATTTGTTTATACCAGCATGATGCAATTGCTTGTATTACCATTATATTGGAACTGTAGGTTATGCGTGTATCAAACTGCTGGTACGAATGTATGTGTTGAACAGGGTTTGCACAGTACTGAGCTTCAAAGATGTGCCCACAGTGTACCCTACTGGAACATAGAAGATTAACCTGCAAACATAAGAATAGTTGAGGTTAAGATACTTTATGGCTGGGCCATAAACAAAAGATGTTATCTCTCAGTTTCAGTGCAGTAGCAGCCACAATGTCTAGAACTAGAAGTTTTTTGTATTGTCTTTACATGTGGAGGAATGTAAATTATTTTATCACTTCTGCCATTTGACAAAAGATCTAAGAAGGTCCTTGTTTATGTGTTTTCAAAGGGAGATGTTAAATGCTTGTAGTTTCTAACAATGGGGGTTTAGCTTGGGAACTAAGGTTAGATGACAAAACTGATATCATGCTGCAAGTATTCCAGCAGCAATATTTGATATTAATTTAAGAACTCTCTGAGAGAGAGAGATAGACAGAGAGAGAGACAGAGAGAGAGAGAGAGAGAGAGAGAGAGAGAGGGGGCCTTTTGTATTTGTCTTTGACTTGACAACATCCACTCATTTCTGCACTTGCCTTGCTGTAAGTAAGTTTCTAGGGTACAGTGATTTATTTTAGATATAGCCGGGAATATAGATGAGCTTAATTTAGATGTTTTTCTTTATTTGAGAGTGTCCTGCAATGTTGTGATTTTGAACTCTGAATTCACTGTGAATACATATTTAGTATTGTCTTGTTCTTTTATTGTTTATTATTAAATATATTTAAACCTTTCAATTGTGACTGGTCTGTTTAGAGATATTTAAGCTCTTAGACTACTTGCATATCTATTTATTAACATTGTACAGGTGACTCCTAATAGTCTGGCCCTTGGTCAGTCTACCATTTAGATTAACAGTAACATTACATAGTAGAATTGGCCACCTTTTGCTAAGGGCCTTAAATTAGCTGATAAGTAGTGGCTGGTGGCGGTGGAAACTACCTTATAGACTGGGCAGAAGGGGGTATAGCTAGTAAACGTGTGCCAGTCTTCTCCAGGTTTTGTGTGTGTGTGTGTGTGTGTGTGTGTGTGTGTGTGTGTGTGTGTGTGTGTGTGTGTGTGTGTGTATGTGTGTGTGTGTTTAAAACAAATCTCAAAGTTTGTGAGTGTCAGCTACTTGGGCAGGGATGCAAAGCACTGGTTGGACAGAGATGGTGGTGGAGGTCTTGGCTTAAACATTCAGCTGGGATCTCACCTCTATAGCTGTCCTGTTATTGGGGATCTGGAGAAACAGGGAGAAACCAGCCCAATACTGACTGTGGTCCCTGTGTTCTCTTAAGGGAAATTGCACTTTACTATGTGTGTACTTGTCATCCTCCCAGTGTGTACATCCTCCACTGTTGCCAGTGGTGAGATTGAGGCTTCTTCATTACTGAGCTAGTGCTGGGGTGTCACATATTAATTGGTGGGCAGTGGTGGGATATCCACATCACATATTAATTGGCTTGTAGTGGTGGGATATCCACATATTATGATTCAGTGATGTGGGTATTGAATTCATGTAGCTTGTAAAGAGTGGTCACTAAGGAAGGTGTTTGCACTCTCAGTCAGCCACACAGTGAACATTCAGAGTTTCATAGCACAATTGTTTTTTTTTATTTATTTATGTTTTTGATAGCTTAGTTAGTCAGGGAGAGCAGGCAATCATGTCAGCAGATAAGTATGGAAAGATGACAAGGAGCCAGTTGGCTGAGATGTGCCAGGTTAAAGGGCTGGTGCATGCTAACCTGACTAAAGCAGAAATGATTTCAGCCTTGGGTACAGCTGCATCACAGGCCAGCTAGCAGGAGGACAAACAGGCTGGGCTTGGAGATATGCAGCTCTCAGAAAATGGACAGTTCAATCTTTCTATGGAGTTAAAGAGACTTGACCTGGAGACCAAGCATTTGGAAGTAGAAGCAGCAAAGAGACTGAGACATCTGTAGGCTGAGGAAAATGAGAAAATGCGAAACTGTGACATCTGGAAGCTGAGGAAAATGAGAGGCAGAGGCAACATGAGAAGGAGATGCTGACTCTTTGCCAGGGTCATGGAGGTAATAGGGAATGGAGTAACCGAACTACAGAAGCAACAAAGGTCAGTAAAGTTCTTCCACAATTTAGAGACAGCGATAATTTTGATAGTTTCACTCATATGTTTGAAAGGGTATGTAAACAGAATAATATTGACCAAGGGCTCAGGGTACAGTTCCTGACCCCTTTACTCCATGGTAAAGCTGTAACTCCCATTTCTAAATTGTCTGATACTGATTGCTTAAATTATAATGCTGTTAGAAATTGTCTTTTAGAGCATTTTAAGTTAACACCTACAGCTTATTGGAAAAAGTTTCATGAGCATAGACACAAGGCAGATGAAAGTGTGTGTGAATATATTGCTAACTAAGCACTTATTTTCATAGGTGGGTGAGTGGATGTCAGGTCACCACGTTTGAAGGGCTGGCAGACCTTTTGGTGAGAGAACAAGCTCTTAGCACTTTGCCTGAGGATAAGAGAATCTGGTTAGCAGAAAGAGAATGTAACACAGTAGATGATCTGGGGAAAAAGGTGACCTATAACTAGCAAGCAGGGCATTACTGCACAGGAAAGGGATACCCAGTGCTGCTCATGGGTCTAAGGGAAACCATGCTGGGCACCCTAGACTGCCAAGAACTGGTAAACCTCCTACAGCCATTGTGTTGCATCTATTTGTCAACAACCAAAAAAAAGATTGAATTGGTTTGATAGTACAAGAGGTAAACTGCATGCATGAATGCTGGCCACAAGCTAATATTTGTTGGTCAGAAGTGGTACAGAGAAGAAGATGGAGAAGGGCTAGGTCTATTAAAGCTGTGGAAAGAATGCTATGGATAAGATGTTAAAGGCATTAATGGGTTGTACATTCCTCACCCTGACATTCGGATCAGGTGGCCAGGAAGGTATGATAGGTATGGGGTTCATTTATCTGAAGAGGGTTTGCAGGTTTCTTATTAGGAATTGCAAGCAGGTTTAGCTTTGAAGGGCATCCACTTATAATAGGATGAGATGTGAGGGTGGAAGGGAGGAATATTCCTCCCTTCTGTGGCAGAAGGCAGAAAAGGTAAGGGAGGCCTAGGTAAGTGGGGGGAGGAGGTCTCAGGACACTGTAGCTGGACCTTCCACAGGCCAGACAGCCCCAAGGGATTGTTACCAGTGGACTTATCAGCCTGGCAATGGCTCCTTGGCAGATTGTAAGGTGGCCCAGAGGAATTCTGATGAACTGTGAAAAGTTGTTATGATGTGGGTATGATGAATCAGAAGGGATGGATGTCAACAGCGCCATCTGTTGTCCTGTAGGTTTAGGGCAATGCAATGAAAAAAGAAATAAATGGCCTCCCTGACATTCCTGCCTTCCACACATCTCATAATAATTGGCTTCTATTATAAAAGTTTATTGGCAGTAATTGGTAATAAACACATGGTTGTGGTCATTTAATCCATCTGAGGTCTCTGTGTTTTTTATTAAATATACAGCTTGTTGTAACCTTGATTTGTTAAACATGCAAACTTAATATATATGTTGACAATGATGCAACAGTATGACAATGTTATGAGTTGGTGTTATGAATATGGCTTAATGGCTTTGACACAGATCATTAAAGGAATTATGCACAATGTGTTGTACATTTTATGTAAATAATATGTGAATGTTATTACGTGTGCATCAAGGGCAAGAAAAGGTATTGGTCAAAATATGGTTAATGGATTACTATACTTTAGTAAAGGTACATAGAGCTGTACCATTCTTGGACAAATGAGAGGCAGAGGCAACATGAGAAGGAGATGCTGACTCTTTGCCAGGGTCATGGAGGTAATGGGGAAGGGAGTAACCAAACCCCAGAAACAACAAAAGTCAGCAAATTTCTTCCACAATTTACAGAGGGGAATAATTTTCATAGTTTCACTCATATGTTTGAAAGTGTATGTAAACAGTATAATGTTGACCAAGGGCTCTGGATACGGTTCCTGACCTCCTTACATCATGGTAAAGCTGTAACTGCTATTTCTAAATTGTCTGATACTGAGTGCTTCAATTATAATACTGTTAAAATTGTCTTTTAGATTGTTTTAAGTTAACACCTGCAGCTTATAGAAAAAAGTTTCATGAGTATAGACAGGAGAGAGATGAAAGTATGTGTGAATATGTTGCTGAACTAAGCACTTATTTTCATAGGTGGGTGAGTGAATGTCAGGTCACCACTTGTGAAGGGCTGGCAAACATTTTGGTAAGGGAACAAGCCCTTACCATTTTGCCTGAGGACATGATAATCTGGTTAGCAGATAGAGAATGTAACATAGCAGATGAGTTGGGGGAAAAGGGATACCTATACCTAGCAAGCAGGGCATTATTGTACAGGAAAGGAATACCCAGTGCTGCTCATTGGTCTAAGGGAACCCAATGGTGGGCAGCCTAGACTGCCCCAACAGAGTCCACCAGTAGAAGGGGAAGCCACTAGTCCAGGTACATGTCCAGGACCAAGGGTTAACTGTTTTAAATGCAACCAGTGGGACCATGTAGTATATTGATGTTGATGGAGGCAAGTTGGGGAACAAAAGTTGGGAGAGCCAGTAAGTGAGAATGACAAAATGCCAGCAGTGAGTTGTCTGGAGACAAGGGTACCAAACTACCACAAGAGGTTATATCCTATCTTACTAAATGGGAAAGAGGCCATTGCTAAGAGAGACACAGCCTCTGGCCTAACCATTGTGAAGCCTGCAATGGTTAAAGCAGAGCACTACTTGCTTGAGCGGTTCACTCCAGTCAAAGCTTTAGGAGAGACCCCATTCCAAATACTTTTGGCTAGGGTTCACCTTGACTGGGAGGGTGGAAAAGGAAGCCAGCAAGTAGGTGTGTTTGAGGATATCCCTCCAGATGCCCTGATAGGGAATGATTTTGATAATGTAGTACCTTGTCGTCATGCAGTGTCATGCAGTCAGACTTGGAGACAAGCCTGTGGGACTGGTAGTCTGGGAGAGACCCACACAGACTGCAGACTTGAAGTCAGGACTGGTGTGATGGTTATTTCAGAGAGTGAGCTAACCTGTAGCAGTGAGACTGAATGTGAGCCACAGCTGCTTGTGGGTACTGATGTTCCTTTGAACAGAGTGACTGCAAGGGCAGAGGTGAGTAGTGGTACCCAGGCTGACAGTGAGGCACCACTGTCAGAGGATGCCAGACTTTCTGTGGGAGGACAGCAGGGAAGGGTTACAAAGAGAGAGTTGAGACAGGCTGAGCTCTCAGTCCCTACATTACAACACCTGAGGGAGGAAGCCAAGGAGGCACTTGATTCTCAAGGGAAGGGGGGAAATCTGTATACTGGGACAAAGGGTTACTATATAGAGCGTGGACCCCTGAGGGAGGGCTAGAGGGTGAGAGAATACAGCAGATGGCAGTACCCAGAACTTACCATCTGTCAGTTCTAGCCATAGCCCATGATATTCCCTTTGCAGGTCATATGGGCATAAAACATACAGAGAGACGTATTATGCAGAACATTTATTGCCCTCAGATTTCCAGAGATGCAACATGGTACTGCAGGACCTTTGAGCAGTGCCAAAAGGTAGGCAAGGCAGGAGACAAGGTGAAACCTCCTTTGATGCTTTTGCCTGTGATTGAGGAGCCATTTCAAATGGTAGCTATAGATATTGTGGGGCCTCTGAGTACCCCAAGTTCCACAGGAAAAAAAGTATATCCCAGTGGCAATAGATTATGCTACCAGATACTCTGAGGGGTGGTTCTTTCCTCCATTGAGGCAGAAAAGATGGCTAATGCTTTATTACAGATCTTAAGCAGAGCAGCTTTCCCAAAAGAAATAGTGAGTGACAGAGGTGCCAATTTCATATCAGATCTGCTGGCTTGTCTGGGGAAGCACTGTGGGGTGAAGCACCTAAAGACCACCCCCTACCATCCCCAGACTATCGGTCTGGTTAAAAAGATTAAACTGTACACTAAAGACCATGCTATGAGTATTTGCAGACCAGTTTAAGAGGGAGTGGGAAAAATATTTTCCCCATCTATTGTTTGCTTACAGAGAGGTGCCCCAGGAGTCCACAGGTTTTTCACCCTTTGAGTTGCTGTATGCGCATAGGGTGAGGTGACCTCTAGATTTGACTCAAGATGAGTGGGAGGTGAGTGTGAATCCAACAAGGGGTCTGCTGTGGCATATGTCCTAAACCTCAGGACAAGGTTCTGGGAATTTATGGGCTTGGCCCAGGAGAACCTGGCAGAATCCCAACAGCAGAAAAAGGTCTGGTATGATAGGAATGCTCGAGCTAGAGAGTATGCTGTGGGGCAGCAGATAATCATTCTCATTCCTGTCAGTTGCAACAAGCTGCAGTCAGCTTGGGAAAGACTCTTCAAAGTGGTAAGTAAGGACAGTAATGTTAACTACATGGTAGAAATGCTATGAAGGAAGCAAGGGCACAAATTGTACCATGTTAGCATGATGAAACCTTACCATGAAAGGGAGGCCCTTGCATACCTCTCAACTGTACAGATTTTCACAGAATGTCCAGATTTTTGCCTCATATCTTTCATCTGTTTTTCAGAAAAAATTTGGTTGCCTGCAAATCATTGGCAATTCATTGAGGGTTCAATTCACAAAATAATGCTAGATATTTGAGTTTCAGATTTCATGCTCTTCAGAAAATTCATGCTACTGCAAAATGTGTTATTTTATTAACTTTCTAAGTCTGTAAGCACACTATTTAAAAAGTGTCCCTATTTTTGTGCCTTTGTCCCCTCATTATTTGTGGCTTTGTCCAGATTTCTTGCTCTAAGAGGTTGAGAGGTATGTGCCCTTGTGTGAGTATTTGTAGTGGATGGCAGGAGGAGTCTAAGGGGGATCTGGTAACTGATCTCCTCAGTGAGGCTTGGACTGACAACTCAGTGGAATGGGTTGCAATGTCCCAGCAGCTATCCCCTACCCAGGTCAGAGAAATTCCAGCAGTGCTACTAGAGTTTGGGGACATGTTCACTGGGAAACCAGGGTACACCTTCCTGGTGCAGCAGCATGTGGATACAGGGCCCCAAAGGCCTATTAAGCAGGCCCCATATAGGGTGCCAGAGAGAGTCAAAGAGACTGTGAGGGAAGAGATACAGGAAATGTTGGAACTAGGGGTAATCCAGGAGTCCAGCAGTCCCTGGGCCTCCCCGGTGGTGCTAGTATCAAAGAAGGATGACAGCACCAGGTTCTGTGTGGACTACAGGAAATTAAATAGTCACATAGAGTCAGATGCTTACCCCATGCCTAGGGAAGATGAAGCCATAGAGCAGCTGGATGAGGCTAAGTGTCTTACCACTATTTATCTTACTAAGGGTTACTGTTAGGTGCCCTTGATTCCCATTGCCAGAGAGAGGCCAGCCTTTGCGACTCCTTTCAGCTTGTATGAGTTCACAAAGGTGCACTTTGGAATAAAAAATGCCCAGCAACTTTCCAGAGGCTGGCAGATCATATCCTAGCAAGAGCAGGAGATTTTGCATTTGCTTACCTAGATGATATTGCCATTTACAGCCATTCCTGGAAAGAGCAACTTCAGCATGTCAGGGAGGTGCTGGGCAGTCTACAAAGAGGAGAGTTGACCTTTAAACCCAGATAGTGTCAGGTAGGTATGGCAGACATCTCCTACCTGGGACATAGAGTGAGAAGTAGGAAGATCAGGCCAGAACCTGCCAAATTGAAGCCATTCAGGCATGGCATGCCCCTGTTACCCATAAGCAGCTGAGGGCATTCTTAGGAACAGCAGCATGCTAGAGACAGTTTGTCCCCAATTATACTACCATAGCTGCTCCCCTTACAGACCTGACAAGAAAAAACAGGCCAGTGTGGACCCTAGCATGTGAGCATGCATTCCAAAAAGTAAAAGGAGCATTGAGAGGACCCCCTGTGTTAGCCAGTCCAGATTTCAGCAAATAATTTGTTGTGCAAGTTGATGTTTCAAACCATGGGGTGGGGGCTGTACTCAACCAGGATTCCTCTGAGGGAGAACAGCACCCAGTGGTATATCTCAGCCATATGCTCCAACCCAGGGAGGAATGCTATGCAGCTGTAGAAAAAGAATGCCTGGTTATTGTGTAGGCACTGCAGAATATTAAGCCTTATCTGTTTGGAAGGAAATTCACTTTAGTTACAGACCACAATCCCTTAACATGGCTACATCGAGCCAGCCAGCAAAATGCCAAGTTACTAAGATGGAGCCTAGGGTTACAGGCATATGATATGACAGTCCAACCCCACAGTGGGGTAAGCAATGCCAACAGAGATGGGCTCTCAAGACAGGGAATGGGGTGAGGTATTCCTAGACAGTAAACCCTCTCAGGCACAGTTTCTCAAGGGACACTTGAAAAACTAGCTTGGGTGGGGGATACATGTCACATTGTCTGCCTAGCTGTCAGGAGTGTTATAAATAATTATATGTCATTTGTGAATATTAATATGAGTTATACAGAAACTTAACAAAATGCGATACTGCCTGCCTAGCTATCTGGAATTTTGTAAATAGTTATATGTCATCTGTGAATACCAGCATGATGCAATTGCTTGTCTTACCACTATATTTGAACTGTATGTTATGAGTGTATCAAACTGCTGGTACAAAAGTGTATGTTGAGCAGGGTTTGTACAGTACTGAGCTTCAAAGATGTATCCACAGTGTGCCCTACTTGAACATAGAAGATTAACCTGCAAAACATAAGAATAGTTGAGGTTAAGTTTACAGCTGGGCCATAAACAAAAGATGTTATCTCTCAGTTTCAGTGCAGTAAGAAACACAATGTCTAGAACTAGGAGTTTTTTGTATTGTCTTTACATGTGGAGGAATGTAAATTATTTTATGACTTCCACCATTTGATGAAATATCTAAGAAGGTCTTTATGTGTTTTCACAAGGAGATAGATGTTAAATGCTAGTAGTTTCTTACAATGGGGGTTTAGCTTGGGAACTAAGGTATGATGACAAACGTGATGTCATGTTGCAAATATTGCAGCAGTAATAGTTGATATTAATTTAAGAACTTTCTGAGAGAGGGGGGGGGGGCATTTTGTATTTTCTTTGACATGACAACATCCACACACTTCTGCACTTGCCTTGCTGTAAGTAAGTTTCTAGGGTACAGTAATTTCTTTTAGATATAGCCAGGAATATAGCTGAGCATCATTTAGGTGTTTTTCTTTATTTATTTGAGTCTGTCCTGCAATGTTGTTTTAAATATTTCCTGTGATTTTGAACTCTGAAGTCAATGAATACATATTTAGTATTGTCTTGTTCTTTTATTCTTTATTATTAAATATATTTAAACCTTTCAACTGTGGCAAGTCTGTTTAGAGATATTTAAGCTCTTAGAGGACTTGCATATCTATTTGATGACATTGTACAGGCCACTCCAATAGCCTAGCCTTTGGTCATACTACAATTTGTAATAATAGTAACATTACACAGTAGGATTGGCCACACTTTGCTAAAGGCCTTAAAGTAGCTGATAAATAGTGGCTGGTGGCAGTGGAAACTACCTTATAGTCTGGGCAGAAAGGGGCATAGCTAGTAAACCTGTGCCAGCCTTTCCCATGTGTGTGTGTGTGTGTGTGTGTGTGTGTCAGATACTTGGGAAGGGACACAAAGCACTGGTTAGACAGATAGATTGGTGGAGGTCTTGGCTTGGCCACTCAGCTAGGATCTCAACTCTATAGCTGTGCCAGTAGGGAGTCTTATTGGGGATCTGTAGAAAGAGGGAGAAATCAGTCCCAGACTGACTGTGGTCCCTGTGCGCTTTTAAGGGAAACTGCACTTTAGTGTGTGTGTACTTGTCATCCTCTCAGTGTGTACATCCCCCCACTGTTGCCGTGGTGAGGATTTAGGCTCCTTGATTACTAGGCCAGTGCTGGGGCTTAACAGGGGGCACTAATTCAATGATTGGCCTAATGAGGGCTGAGTAAAGAGGGACAATTACATCCCTAGATCTAGACACAATCCCTTTGTTTATAAGCTGTGCAATACAGAATGACTGTCTTACAACAATGGGCACACGCTGGTTAAAAGGTATGTCACTGTTCACATAAATTACTAAATCTTGTGCAACTCGGTCAACTCTTAGGGGTGTATTGTTAATGTGGTAGTTCCCTGAGATAAAAGAATAACCAAAGTATGCAATATGGAACACATCATCATTTACCTAATAAACAAGGATACAGGGAATCTCCAAACTCTGGGTCCTACACAGTTTGGTGTTGTGAAGGGTAGATTATGCCTGCTCAACTTGGTTGACTTCTTTGAGTCAGTCACCAGAACTGTGGATGAAGGCTAGGTGATTCATACAGCCTACCTTGATCTGGCCAAGGCCTTTGATACCTTTTCCCACTCAGGAATCGTAGAAAAACTCACTAAGCTAGGCATCAACCCCATCACTAAGTGGGTTGCAAACTGACTCACAGATAGAACCCACAGTGTGAAAATAGCTGACTCCAAGTCAGACTGTCGACCAGTCACAAGTGGAGTCCCACAGGGTTTGGTCCTGGGACCTCTGCCATTCAGTATCTACTTCTCTGAAGTCCAGGCCAACACAAAAAGACTCTGGCTGACAAAGTTCACAGATGATTGCAAGTTCGGAGCTATTATTAAGTCCACAAGTGATGTTGACATCCTACAGAAAGGCCTCAATGAGACCAATGACTGGTGTTAGAACCATGGCCTTAAGTTCAATTCCAAAAAATGTGTCATCATCTCCCTTGGGAAAAACCCAGTTCCCTTGAATTACCACATCGATGGTAGTCCACTGAACACAGAAGGCATTATAAGAGATCTAGGGACAAAGGTAGACAGCAACCTCTCTTTTGACCACCACATTGCCACTGTGGTCAGAAAGTCCTTGTATGTGGCACATCTCATTATTAAGGGTTTTGCAACAAGGAAGAAAGCGGTCATTGTCTCCCTCTACTCTTCCTTCATTAGGCCAGTCATTGAGTACAATGCCCCATTTGGCATACCTCACTAGATACCTGCAACAACTGGTGAGGCCACAAAAGTACCTCACAAAAAGATCCTAGGCCTTAAACCGTTGTCCTATATGGACAGACTCAAAAAACTCCAACTATTCTCTATCTCATATTGCCTACTTAGAGCCAATCTCTGCTTAACTTATGAAGCCATGTCTGACCCAACGCTGTTAGAAATGCTACAACTAAAGACATCCCAATCCCTCTACACCACATGTTCAAGAGACCTCAACATCATTACCACAATCAACAGAACATGCTGGAGGGACAGCTTCATAACCCATGGATTGCCCATGCTGTGGAATAGACTTCCCATACATGTCAAGCAGAGCACCTCACTGTCCCTCTTCAAGAGAAATCTTGATGAGTGGATGGGAAATAGAAAATTCACCCCAGGGATCACTCCAGTGGCTCCACTCGACAGAGGCACTAGGAACTAAGGTCAGGTGGCACGATGCCAGGGTAATCCTATGGGCTAGACTTGTAAAGCATCCAGGGCCATTATCTTAGTACACAGCTATGAACCTATGAATAATTAATTTTTGGCATTTAATAATTTTAGTCCATGATTTTGGGACCAGTTATTTTTTTTTATGTCAAACCTTTCTGCAGGATGGCTAAGTCATTCGGGGACTCTTGTGACTGCTCCTATCTTACAGAAATCTGTAAATTTAGTCAAAGAGAGTCCTTTGGTGATGTATGTTTTTTTCTATTTCAGAAAAGTAAGTGCCAAATCGGAAAGATCACAGCACAAAACCCTGGGGGATCCCACTAGTAACTGGTCTCTTTGTGGAAGTAACGTTCTCTATTTTGATTTCCTCAGTCCAATATATGAGTCAGTTGGCAATCCAGTGAGTGACATAGGGGTTTATTTCCAGTGTATTTAGCTCTTCTACTATGTCTGAGTGGGGAATTGCTTCAAAAGCTTTGGCTAAGTCAAGATATGTGGTGCGAATCTTATTGCCTTCATCCATTGGTTTGGTGACATTTTCAAAGAAATCCACCAGATTTTGTAAGCATGATCTGTCCTTGATGAATTCATACCAAGACAGGTTTAGTGTTTGGAGGTTTTCTTTGTTTTAATTGATTAGTTCCATGAGGAGTCTTTCCATGGATTTGCATATGAGGGAGGCTGGTCAGACTTATGGATCTGTAATTGCCTGGGTCTGTGGTAAGTCCTCCGTTATGCATGGATTGACTGTAAGGTGTTCTGCATCCACTTTGTACAAAAACTCTATGGAAGTTGAGATTGAATATGTTGTTAGGTGTGTGGCTTAAATTATGCTTCATGCTATTTAAGATGCATCTGGGAATGTTGTCAGGACCCATTGATGCAGTATTTTTAGCTTTTGATAGCACATTTAAGACTTGATCTTGGGTGATAGGGGGAGAATAGCCAATTTCAGGGATAACTTGAGAGACAGTTGGAGGGGAGAGAGAGGGAAAGTTAAAGCTAAATGTATCAGCCAGTAGGTTTGCAATATCTTCAGCCTCAGTGTAGGAAACTTCATTCACAATAAGCTCAGTGCATTGTAGCATTGTACTTTTGAGATTATAAACATAACTACAAAATGCCTTGTGATTGTCTTTGGCTTGGGCAGCTATTTTACCATCAAAATTGGCTTTGGTGAATTTTATTAAGCTCCTGAGTTGTTGGTTTATTTCAGTGACTAGGACTTTAACATTCTAGGAATTACTCTTTTTACTTTTGGTCAAAATTCTTTTCTTTTTACTATAAAGCTTGTTGAGGTTGCCCAACATATGGGTTTGTTTTTTGTTTTTTGCCCTGCACTTGTTCCTTCAGGATACAACTGCATTTATGCAGTTGTTTACTTGCCAGTGCAGTGTTGCAGAGTACATTTCTGTATATTCAGAGGAGATAGCTGTGTTTGATGGGGATTTGAAGCTTGGCAATGTTTCTCTTAGGAGTAAGTAGTTTATCTTAAATAAATGTCTAAAGGTACCGTTGGTGAAAGGAATCTCTGCTTTCAATTTTATTTTGAAGGAGACTGCTTTATGGTCAGACTTAACAAATGATGAAGATACACAACAGATGGTGCAAGATGGTCATATATTAGTAAGGACAAGATCCAAGTTGTTATTCACCCTAGGAGATACTCTAATTGTTTCAGGCCATTTGTATTGACAAAGTCCAGGAATCTCTGTGCTTCTGCACTAGTGGTGGTGTAGGTTTCCCAGTCTATAGCTGTATAGTTTAGATCACCTAGGGAAATGGTATTAGGTTGAATACTGAGTGTTTCTTGTTACTGTAAATACGTGCTGTGTCTTTCTTGTGTCACACCGGGAGTACTATAGCTAGCTAATATATGGTTTAGGACCTTTCTGATGGTTATTTGCACATGAAGAACCATCAGTCTATCATCTTGTTTTACCAGCATCTATGTGAGTGCCTTCTGGATGTAGATTGAGATACTTCCATCTTTTTCCCCCTTCTGCACAGGAGAAGGAATAAAAGTGTGGAAGTCGTTATAGCTCTGCAGAGCCAGAGTGCCCTCTGCTATTTTAATCAAGCCTCAGTCACTGCACAGATGTCAGTGTCCTTCAGGGTGAGAAGGGCTTGAAGGGAGTGGATTTTCTAGTTCAGGCTCCCAGCATTGATAAGTTACACCTAAATATTTTCCTTTGCTTGTTTCATTATGTTGGTAGGTTTATCAGGTTGGCATTGCCTAAAAAAGGCACTATGGGGTTGTACAATGTCTTTGCCAATAATCAAAATCCTAGCTGGGACAGATGCAGGCCATCCATGGTGAAGCAGCAGGATATAATGATCATATCCTCCCAGACTGACAAATATCGGTCCCCCTTTGAATGGCACCAAAACTTAGAAGGCAATTATTTTTGCTCATATTGTGGCATCATCCTTGATAGGATGCTGCTCAGTGTTAAGCTCATACCTCCCTGGACACATAGTCTGAGAGCTCCAGCATGTTTCCCTTCATATTGTCCAGGGTGATGGACCTCAGGTCACTGACATTGGCATGAATTATGACAAAGTCATACTGGTACTTGTTGCTCAAGAACTTTAGTGCATGCGTGATCTGATGGATTGTGGCACCAAACAAGCAACTAACTGTCACTCTTTTCTCACTCAACCTGGTAAGAGGCACAGCTGTAGGTCTTTATGTGGAGTCACCTTAAGAAGAATATTTGGTTTCCATGAGTTTCATTTCAACTCAACTGAATTTAACTCAATGAGTTTCATTAGCAGGCGTTTACTAGAGGATAGAAAGGCTGAAACTCAATCATTATGTAAGTTGAATGATTTAATGAGCACCCATGCCTCCTGATTAATTGGGAGTAATGTTTTGCCCTCTCAGCTGTTCCTGAATGCTTAGCAACTCACCCCACCCCAGACTTACCATAACATTTATTTATTTACTTTCAGATAGTAAATATACAGGTTGAATCTCTGCTATTATTTTCAGCCAAAAAACTATATCTGACATTATTTGTAGTCAGATTCTACAACATCCCCAGCATCCATATAATTATGCCAACCACCACATATATTTCACAGAATGGTGAAAGTTTTGCACCAACATACATTAGAGATGCTTTCAAAATTCCCCACCTGCTGACACTAAAATCTAATGTTGCAATTGCCACTAATATTGTATGGTCAATGCTAGAATATTTTCTCCCAATACTAGGCTTACAATCTCATCAAAATATACATTTTTTTCCAGAGGACAGAGAATAAAATATTACATTTATATAAATCTTGCTTCTTCCCAGCATCACCAAGGTCTTACATAAAAAAACACAACTGGTTCCCAGTGGAGAACAGAGCCTCTTTCCTCCTGAATGTTTTTATCTACAGAGTTCTAAATGATCACTACTGTCTCCTTCTGAAGGACTGTCTCCATTTCAGGAATTCTTCCTACTTTCCAGAAATGCTGATAGCAACCTCATTAGCAGACCACAGCACACCCTAGCAGCCACTGAAACAACACTCATCAAATTAGCAGCAGAGCACTATAACAAAATTATACATATATATCAGATTGATCATCTCCTCAAGGACATTAGAAAATTACTAAAAAGGCACATCTTGGTAACCAGTCAATGGCATTGTTCACAAATAGTCATCATCATCATAACCCCCTTTTTCCAAATTTTCTATATATGGTTGGAGTGTCACATCAACTCCTGTCACCTCTCTTGATTCAGCGTCACTCTTTGACTGTCATGACCGACTATATGAAATCACCTCTTATGAATTCCATCCATCTCTTGGCTCAACATCCTCATTTCCTCTTGCCTTCTTCCTATCCTGCCAAAACCTTTTCAACAAATTGTCTTTAATCTGTTCTCCGTGACTTTGTGTGCAACTGGGGCTACATTGTCTTCTGCTCTGATATCCTTATTTCTTCATCTGATGCACAGTATGAATCCTACCACTCATCTCAAGCACTTCTTCTCCCTTACCTCAAGTGTTCTCAACTGATTTGCCTTCACTGCCCAGGTTTCTGCGCCATAAAGAAGCACTGATCACATCACTGTTTTGTACACCTAAATTGTTTGCTTCTTTGGCATTATTCTGTGCCAGATGGTTGCATCACCTCAGATACTAGCTTTAACCTTACCATTCAGCTTTTCATTCTGTGGAATGTGTAGCACCTTGTCACATGTTTTCTTCAAGTCTAGAAACGCCCCGTTGGACTCTTTCCTCATCACCATCCTCTTCTCCACTATCTTTCTCACTGCAAACATCAGGTCAGTTGTGTTGCATCCTGATCTGAATCCAAACTGCTCATGTCCCATCTTACTTTCTTCTCCTACTACAGATCATATTTGCATATCCATCCCCATCTCCAGCACTGATTTAACTATCATGTATCAGCTAACCGTGCATAGCAGTCATCACTTTACCTGTTACTGACAACAGCATGTTCTGATCAGATGCTTTTAGCAACCTAGTTTTTTCCTTATATGTACTGCACTACACACCAGTTATACACACTCCCCCCTCTGTTGTGTAAGTAATTAGTAATTCTTCCCTACCCCACTATTTCCAACTAGAACACCTTCCTACTATTCACAGTAGTATTGTCATTAGGGATTTCTTTCATCTGGTCTTGCCTATCCCTACTCTTCCTGTTAATCCTCTAAAAATATTCACCCGTATATTGACTGATCACTACAAGTTTTTACAATCTGCAATGACAAATAAATCTACTCTTGACATTAGTTTTAGATTTCTTCTCTCTCAGCCTATTGCTTATTTCTTTTCTTCTCTTTGTTGTTCACTCCTACTTTTCACACTTCACAAGAACTAATAGCTATGCACCTACAGCTTATTGTACATTACGCAATGTATACCTTATCTTCATCTGTTCCTATGGACTACCATGTATTTAATTTCATTTGTAAATTCATATGCTATACTACAGCTTGGTATAACAAATGTACTCTAGCCTTTAATTATACATTCCATCTATTTTTCCTGAACTACAAGGAAATAGCAGGAACCATTTAGTCTAACAACCAGTAAATACAAATACAAACGGTCCAGGCACACTGAAAATATTTCAAAACCAGGTTTATTATAAAATCAAATTGCACAAGCGCTTTCACCTGCCCAATGCAAAAAAAACTTGAAAAAGCCTTGCATTGGGCAGGTGAAAGCACTGTACAATTGTTATAATAAACAGTTTTGAGCTATTCAGTGTGCCTGATTTTATTTATTACTATTTTTCCTGAACTGTCAATCCCTAATCTTTTTTTTTTACTTATTTCATGGTATGACTTTATTTATTTTGTTGTTTTATACCATTTTATTTTGCTTTTGTAAGTATTGCTGGTTTGTAAAGGCGCATTTCCCAGTATTTTTACTCATAATGCCTTACTTTCTCATTTTGCTGTAATACATTGCCTCACTGTGTTACTTTATTGTAATTCTTGATTTAGGTTGCTTTATGCCCTCAGCATACACCTCAACCTCTCACTTTAAAAAATCTGGGCAAAACCAGAAATAATGAGAGAACAAAGGCCCAGAAATCGGGCCAGATTTTAAGTATCGCTCCTATAAACTTGGAACGTTTCTAGAATAATAGGTCTTGCATTATTGCTTATTTTCCAAAGGATATGAAGTCCAAAACTGAAATGGCTGTCATTACTTAGTATTATTAAGGAACTTTAGCCCTCAGTGATTTGTCAGAAAACCACAAATTGTATGAGAAACAGACCAAAAATAAGCAAAAATTTGGACTTTTCTGAGAAAATCTGGATAGTTGAGAGGTATGGGCTAAACTAAACCAAATAAATAAAACAAATACTTGCTGGAATATGCCACAAACAGTATCATTCTGCAAATTGAGAGATATCAAAAAGTCCTACTCCTTGCCTTATAACACCTTTGCAAAGAGTTCCAACAGACATCAGCAACATTGCACTCTTTTTTTGCCATTTAATCTCTTTGCTCAAAAATTTTGGACAAAGCCATGCATACTGGGAGTGGCTAAAGGCCAAATCTCAGGGACAACTATAAATAGTAAAACAAGCCACTCAAAGTCAATTGAACAATAACTTCTGCTAAAACATGTTTTATTCTAAGAAACATAAAGCATGCACATCAAAGTCCAGCACCACTGATGGACTACAAACTTCAGCAATTCATGAGAAAATCACAAAAAACGTGTATGATAGGGTAATTATGAGGAGAAAGCAAGGACATTATGATTTCCACAACTTCAACAATACAACCTTATCCTGATGGCGAGAAAGCAGTATGGAACCACGTGGCTGGATGAGCTGGTATTTCTTGAACACACGCAACACATGAAAAAGAATAAACACAAGAAAAATATGAGGAAATCTACCACCCAACATTACTGACTGACTGTACAACACAGCAAGTTTTTCACAAAATCATTGACTACAAGAGACAAGACAAAGCCATCAAGTGGAAATAAAACAATTCCCTGATGAACTGGAATAATCAAAACGTAGATGCTGCATCAGCTAGCATTTCTGCATGACATTGAAATGAGCCTGGAGGAGCAATAGACACAAAATCAGTGTTATACAGTAAAACTGGAAACAGAAGTACAAAAAATTGAAGCTGTAAATTTGAGCCTAAAATGAAGCCCACACACCTGTGTCATATGCAATGTGCTCACATATGAATGACAAACTGGCTAAAATTGACTTGTGATGAAGAAATCCAAATATCAGCTACCTTTAAAGAAAAACGAAGCCTGCACACCCATGCCATGTGCAACATACCTAAACATGATAAACTAACCAAAAATTGACTTGTGATGAAGAAATTCAAAAAAGTCAGCTACCTAAAAAGAAAACTGAACCATTCAAGAGGCACAGAAATGTACTTCTCTTGACTAATGAGCAAGAATTTTGGGTTCATGGTGTACTTTGTGTTGTTCCTTCAGGAGTCACATCTTGTGCTTCCATGACATCATCTAAAAGTGATAGTTTCCTCACCTGTCTTGACCTACAAAATGTATCTTTTTTTCTAAGAGAATGTTCCTTACCTGTCTATTTTTATCCCATCTCCTTCCTACCCCCTCCACTTTCACTTTCATAACGCTCCTAACTTCCTGTCTCCTCTTACTAAGCATGTCATTTCCCCAGGATCCACAATTCCTTGTCCTTCTCTAATTCACTCTCAAAACACCATTAACTGTTTTAACTCAAGTTGTGAATCATATGCTAATCAAGGTCATAATGATTTTGTAGGTCACCAAAGAGGTAATGCCGGCATATAAGAATTCTTACACGAGGATCATTTTGGTATATAGTCCTTGTTAGGGTATAAAACACTGAATGTGTCTATGTTCCTTTCTTTTGATCTAAAAATACCTATTCATGAAAATGTGATTTTACAATAACAATTTGTCGTCAAATAAAATCTAAATGCTGCCTGCATGTCTTTGAGCAAATTATTTTGCTGAAGAGACAAAAACAGGTCTTGGGTTTTCTCGGGTCTCTCCTGAAAAGAGGCAGTCAACAAAAGAATAAATAAATAAACAAAGAATATTTTTGTCTTATATTTTTGAGGGCATATATGTGATGAGAAGTAGAGCAGGGAAGCATTCTAGGCAAGCATATTATTATTTATCTCATGTACAAAGCCATAGCTAGCTCATCTAGCACCTGGTGTTACTCCCTGGTTCGCTGCCATCAACATTAAGTACATTCTAGAATCTGGTGGTCCTTTCTTCTCTCCTAATGAGGAGCACCAAGTCCATATCACACCCTCATGGTCTATGTGAGAGCAAAAAAAAAAAAGGAAAGAAAAGGAAAAAAGGACCTACCAGTTGTGCTCTCTAACACATTGTGCCCATGGTGGCTTCCCCTGCATCCTATCCTAGCTATGCTACTGCTCACAGGACCCAGATGTGGAGGGTATTTTCCTTTTTCTTTCTCCTACTGTCTTGTGTCCACCAAAAGCAATATTTGCCTTTGTAGAAGCAAGCCCTTTTGGGAGCTATATGCCTTAGAATTCAGAAAAGTGCTCAGTGCTCACAAACTGCTTACTGCTGGTGGTCCAATTTAGACAATGGTGATAAAATGTGATTCAAAGACATTAGTGGCCACAATGAAAACGACATTATCAAAGTCTCAGTAACATCACTCAAATAAATAGCATTGCCAGGCCTGACTGAGGTAGTAGTCTCTCTCTCTTTCTCTCTCTCTCTCTCTATCACTAGTGGTCCATGCATTACACTGGCAAAAGCACCCCTCACTCACATGCACTCACACACACACACACACACACACACACACACACACACACACACACACACACACACACACACACACACACATAGACATACAGATGCATCCTCCCTCCAACTGAAACTACACCTACAGTCAAGCACAGTCACAGAAACACTTACCCATTCACTCATTGACATACTTCAACATACATACATGCATCCAAATTCTGAATTCCCTACCTAACCCCATAGTGTAAACCATTAGGGACACACATTCATTTTGCTTCATTCTTGTCCCTACAGATATGACATACGTCTATACACAAAAAGAAATAACATACCCCTATTCTATGTCTTGTCCGAACTTACCTGCACTGCAACTGTTTTCGTAAGAGTGAATGGTTGACCACGGCCTTTTGATAGCACTCACTTTTCACTTTTTACTTCAGCTGATAAATTTTACATTGTCATGCAATTCCCTGAATTGTTTTTCTTGTCAGCAAAAATCTGGAACTTACTAGTATTAGCTACTCCACCCCTGATTGCTGCATTAGCAAACAGCTCCACCAGGGAGACCACGCTCCATGATGCGGCTCTTGCTAGCAGAAAAACTCAGTGGTAGGGAGGCTTAAGAACCAGAAATGTTCACTGCAAGAGGGAAAATGAAAAAGTAAAAGTCATGGGTATTCAGAAGTCATGTACCTGAAACATTGGCCTGCCCTTAAGGGTTCATTTGCATGTATCCCATGGGCCTCCCATACCAGAAGGCCTACGGTATTACAAAGTGAACGCTTTAACTTATCTATTTATATACTCCAGTTAAGTGAAAGGGCAGTTTAACAAAAATGCACTATCACGAAGTACACATCACCGAACAAGGGCTGGCAGTTTCAGAATCCTGTGGAAGAACAGCTGTGGTATTTTTTACTTATGAATTATACTTGTAATGGGAGTGAAAGCTGTACAGCAGTTGGGAATTATTGATACAGATCGCTGAATAGTGAGGATAAGGAAATGTACCCTTTTCCCCACTGTAGTGCGATCTCAGAGTTAGTATATGTAATTAGTAGAGGGGTGCAGGGAGGCTTGCACCCCCTTCAAAAATGTGTTTTTAGAGTTTATGTCAGTATTTTGGTATTTTGGTGATGTGTACTTCACAATAGTGCATTTTTGTTAAACTGCACTTTCGCTTAACTGGAGTCAGCTGTTTCAGATTTGATAAAGTGTACCTTCGGTGAACGAAAGTAGACCCAGATATATATATATATATATATATATATATATATATATATATATATATATATATATATATATATATATATTTATTTATTTATAATTTATCTGTGTGTGTGTGTGTGTGTGTGTGTGTGTGCGCGCATGCTTGTGTGTATATGAATATAATTTATATATGAGTATTAGAACTGTTGATACTCAATTGACATATTCAACTCAAAATTATCTAAATGCAGTTAAAAGGCCATAAGTCAACTGATCATAAAAGGAAAACAAACACTTTCCATTAGTAATCTGTTGTGTAAACCAAAAAAAAAAAGAATCCCTAACAACACCACAGGACCAGGTTTGTGTCAGTAGTTATATTGTTAGGGAATTGGACTGAGGTAATATGTAGTAGAAGTGTAACTAGGAAAGGGTGATGTTGGCAGTCATCCTAGGTGCAGGGTGTTAGGGGGCAATCATCCTAGGTGCAGGATGAATGGGCCCATCATTTAAGGTGCAGGGTGTTGGGGGCAGTCATTCTAGGTGCAGGGTGTCAGGGGCAGTCATCCTAGGTGCAGGGTGAAAAGGGCAGTCATCCTAGGTGCAGGGTTTTGGGGCAGTCATCTTAGGTGAAGGGGGCAGTCATCTTAGGTGCAGGGTGTTAGGAAGCACTCATCCTAGGTGCAGGGTTTTAGGGGACAGTCATCCTAGGTGCAGGATGAAGGGGGCAGTCATCTGATATGCAGGGTGTTAGGGGGCAGTCATTCTAGGTGCAGGGTGTCAGGGGCAGTCATCCTAGGTGCAGGGTGAAAAGGGCAGTCATCCTAGGTGCAGGGTGTTGGGGGCAGTCGTCTTAGGTGCAGGGTGAAGGGGACAGTCATCCTAGGTACAGGGTGTTAGGAAGCAGTCATCCTAGGTGCAGGATGAAGGGGGCAGTCATCTGAGGTGCAGGGTGTTGGGGGCAGTCATTCTAGGTGCAGGGTGTCAGGGGCAGTCATCTTAGGTGCAGGGTGAAAAGGGCAATCATCCTAGGTGCAGGGTTTTGGGGGCAGTCATCTTAGGTGCAGGGTGAAGGGGGCAGTCATCCTAGGTGCAGGGTGTTAGGAAGCACTCATCCTAGGTGCAGGGTTTTAGGGGGCAGTCATCCTAAGTGCAGGATGAAGGGGGCAGTCATCTGAGGTGCAGGGTGTTAGGGGGGCAGTCATTCTAGGTGCAGGGTGTTAGGAAGCAGTCATCTTAGGTGCAGGGTGTTAGGGGTCAGTCATCCTAGGTGCAGGATGAAGGGGGCAGTCATCTGAGGTGCAAGGTGCTGGGCGGCAGTCATTCTAGGTGCAGGGTGTCAGGGGCAGTCATCTTAGGTGCAAGGTGAAAAGGGCAATCATCCTAGGTGCAGGGTTTTGGGGGCAGTCATCTTAGGTGCAGAGTGATGGGGGCAGTCATCCTAGGTGCAGGGTGTCAAGAAGCACTCATCCTAGGTGCAGGGTGTTAGAGGGCAGTCATCCTAGGTGCAGGATGAAGGAGGCAGTCATCTGAGGTGCAGGGTGTTAGGGGGCAGTCATTCTAGATGCAGGGTGTCACGGGCAGTCATCCTAGGTGCAGGGTGAAAAGGGCAATCATCTTAGGTGCAGTGTGCTGGGGGCAGTCATCTTAGGTGCAGGGTGAAGGGGCAGTCATCCTAGGTGTAGGGTGTTAGGAAGCAGTCATCCTAGGTGCAGGGTGTTAGGGGGCAATCATCCTAGGTGCGGGGTGAAGAGGGCAGTCATCCTAGGTGCAGGGTGTTAGTGGGCATGATCAGAAGATTCTTGTTTTGTTTGGTTTGCTGTTACATAGAGAATGAGGACATAGGATGGACCTGGCACTCTTCCTTAAGATAAAAGGAGGGAGAAGTGACTTGTTTGGGGTTTTTTTGTTTGCTCTCATGTACAGCATGAGGGTTAAAGATCAGTTGGTACTCTTATCATGCTTTTCACTCCATCTAGAACTGAGGCTCAGTTCTTTGCATCATCTGCAAATACGTTTAGTCTTTTAATTATTCTGCCCTGATATGTCCACAGTGGATGTATTTAAGTACAGTTGCACAGAACTCTCTCATCACATCACTTATCACCATCATTGACCTGTAGTTAATTACACTGGTACTGCAGATCTTTTAAATATGGGGATGGAGACAATCTGCATTTTCATCTGCCAGTATTTCTCCATTGACCAGATGTATTCAAGAAGTCTTTACTGTTGCATTCTGAATGGCATGCCATCTGAACACTATACTTTATCCTCCTATAATCTAGCCACATAGGTTCATAGGTAGTTACTAGGCATATGATAACAGATGAGCCTGACCCAATTTCCCACTTATACTGTCTGATTAAGTTACTTGCTCATACTCACACAGTAGGCAAATGGAATCTGAGAGAATCAAACCTTTCACTACAGAAAGTAACTAGTTGACAGCTCATAGCCCTAGCCCTTTATTGGATATACTCTCCCTCCTGTTTCTCCATTTCCTGACCCATTCTATCATCCTGAACTCCAGACTGGCACTTTTCCATCCCTAAGAACTTGTTTAGAACCTCAACTATGGTGATTTTGTATATAACCTTCCTTTCGTTCTGAGACAACCAATTTATGTTGGTGCTCCCATTCTGTTTCTTTGAAATGCCCCAGAGAAATTGTAGTTTTTCCTGCTTCACCTCAAAGTTATTTTCTCTCAAACCAGACCTTGATCTCTCTCAGTTATCTAATTGTGTCATTTATTTTTTCAGTATAGGCCTACTTTTCATCCTCACTTTTACTTTTTCTACCATTTGAAAGATTCTTACTCATCCCTGAGCATCCTTTTGACTTTCCTGCTTTAGTAACGTCTGCCACCTTCTGAACTTCACTATACTTTTTTTGTTGATGAAAGCATATTTGCATACATTTCAGGATACTTTATCTGAGCCCTACATTCTTACATATAGGGTTTGTGTCATTTATCTCTCCACATTTTGCCAGCTCCTTTTTTCTACTATTCAGAACTGCTTCTGTTCTAATTTTCAGTGATCCCATACAAGTATCTTCATCTTTCTGGTCTCACCTGCTCTGACTCTGGTGAGCTGCACTGTGACATTGTCAATATTAGCATGCTGCTATCCCACCTCTATATCACAAACTCTGCCTGACTTTGAAAAAACAGAAACTAGGATGTTAATGTCTGTGAACTATTCATGCATCAGTTGCTCAAAACTTACTTATTCCTTATTCTATATGGAGGCTGTCTCTATCTAATTTGTAATATACATCTGCATATGGGAGGCTGAGCTCTCCCATCATCATTACCACTGCATCTTCTAGTGCCCCTAACATCTGAGTGTGTTTGCTAGCTGGTCACTGTCCTCCTCCAAGCATATGTTTGGAGGTGATTAATAACATCCCCTTAGATTTATTGGTCTTTTCTTGAAGCTTGATTGTTTGCATGTTTTATTCACAATTACAATTCATCTTCAGTTCCCTGTTCCATTTTCTGCTTCTAACACCTCATGTTATCACATCTTTTATACATAAACTAAGACTCTGGCATTTCATTTTCCTGATTAACTGTTCTGTGGATATAATAGGAAAAGATTATTCTATTCCAGCATCTATTTAACCTTTCCTATATCTCACTAATGGCAATCATGCTGACTTTGTAAATCACAGAGATGTCCTGAATATCCATCATCATTTTCCACACTCAAAGAATTGCTTCAAATCACGTTACACACTTTATTTTCTTTTTCTTCATTCCTAAGTTTATGAGTGGCCTTTATGTTCACTCATGCTTCTTTACTTTCTTACCTAGCTCTAGTCAGTCTGGCCTCTATCCCATGCTCTGTGGTTGGTTTCCCCCCAATACACAGTGCTGGAGATTCAATATCATGGGTGTCAACAAATTTCTGCACAACTGATGCAAAAATGGCAGTAGTGATGATAGAAATAAAAAATCCATTTGAAGTTATTCTGACTCCTGCTGGCATGATGGTATGCCTCTGTATATGATAAAATCGGAACGTGAGTAGCAAACTCTGATTTTCATTAATGAACACTTAAAAATCACTTAGGCAGCAGAGGCCAAAAAAGCAACACAGAAATATTGGCTCCTGGAATCAAAGCAACAGATTTGTTGGTGTCAGACTCTAAGTGGGGATCTACTTCAGAAGGTCATTATAAGTGGAAGACAGATATTGATGTTATAAGAACAAGGAAAAATGGATGGAATACAATAAGTCCTAATAACCACACTGTTGATAAGTCTTCCTGTTGAGGTGTCTTTTATGAAAGAACCATGACTTGATACTGTGGCAATAACAAAACTATTGTAAACTGAGATTCACACGAAGGAAGTAAAAGTCCCTGCATAATTAGATTTTGAGGGAGGTGTGTGAAATAAAATAGACAGTGGTGCTGCCTTCTGTGTAGGGGAAATGATCAAGAGAACTGAACCCCTGACTAAAGCCAAAGCAGCTCATGTTTGGTTAGTTGCTCAGCACTCTGAGGGACTGGGAGAGTATCGGTTGGAGCAGCTGGCCAAGCTTGCCCATTCTCAGAGGAAGGGAGACTGACTGGTCCACATCACTGAAGACAGAGTTTGGTGGCTGGATGTTTCTCCTGTCTGTAATGGCTGGGGTGGGCTATAGAGGAGCTGACAATACAATTTGCAGTATCTGTGCTTAGCTCATCATAGTATGCACTTCTGATGGACTGAAGGGGCTTGTCAGTGGTAACAGAAGCTTGCTGCATGTTTCCTTTTTTTCTTGTTATTTACACTGAGATATCCCTAAGTCAGGATGAAGAGAATTTTGAATAGTATGCTGAATGGATTTTCATGATGGATTCATCTCTGAGTAAACACTGTGATTCTTTGTTTGAGGATTTCTGCCACAGAGGGTACCTGCAAAATCACTAGCTTATCCAAGTTACTATCTGTTTTTAAAATAAGCAAAAATAGAAGAAGGCTCCAGACCACGGCACTTGAAAACATAAACTCTTTAATAACAAAGTAATGGCTGAGCATTTGTGCAGCAACAAGCTACTTCATCAGACAACAAATGCACAAAATCATCCTCTATTTAAATCAAGTTCAACCAATAGGCAGCTCAATTCAATTAAACTCATACAAAATCTTAAAGTGCTGCAACATCATGCACTCATATCAAGGTCTATATAGAGTGCATATAAATATATATATAAAGTGCATATAAAAATATAAACATTCAAACATAAAACTGTGCAGACAAATAAGTAAAAAACATTAATAAATAATAGCATAAGAATGCATACAGAATAATAGCACAAGTTATCTAGGAAGAAGTCTATTAAGAAGTATAGGTCTAATGGATACTTTTTCATTAAGCCCTTTACCCATATTTGCACGCATCCTAATGCGTTTGGATTATTAGGGTTCAATTACTGATGCCTAGTACAAAGGAAAGATGATTGGCTTCAACAGTTGGCTAAATAATTCCTGTCATTCTTCTGATTCAGTATGTGACAGCATGGGGCTAGATGCTTGATGTTGCAAAGTATTGTCTGCTCCTCTCATTCAAAGGCCTCCACATACTGGCTACACGTCTTGTTGCCCAGAGTGTCTTTTATTGGCAAATTTCCAGTAATAAATGTTATAATGTAGCAAATGTATCAATACCAAAGCAGGATCAAATTAATGTGGCTCTATTAAATATTATAAGTCTGAATATGCCTGGGTTTACTGTCTACCATGCAGTCAGACTCAGTGCCATCTGTGGTGGGGTGTCCATATTTGACAGAGACCATGTGACCTCTCAGAAGATTTCCAGAAGCCCAAATATGGCAATAATCAAACTCCAAATCACTCTAACCAAAATCATCAGTTTATTGCACATTAAAGGACACCTTCCGTGATCCCAGTAGTTCATGTTAGCTTCATAAATATTATCAATGAACTGCCCACAGATAAGAACTCCATCACTGTAGGAGATGTTAACTGCCCATAAATTGCCTGGAGTGCATACATCTCCAATGTAGGTTACAGACAGAAGTTTTTGAATCTAATAAATGAACACTCAATGGACCAGATTTTTACTTGCCCAACTAGTTGCAGCAAAACATACATGACCTGTCACATACAAATGTAGCATCATCATGCACAATGTTTTAGATAAATTCCTCTCCAGTTAAGTCAGAGCATAAATTAGTAACCTTTACCCTTCAAACTTTTTAACATCCTCCCCAAAACCGATATATCAGAATTCAAAGACTTTTAAGTGTACGAGTCTCCTCAAATTCTATGATGCAGTCCTGAAACTCACTTATAACAACATCACATGAGACTTCTCCTCAGCAGGCAGATTCACAAAGGAGTTTAATCCCTCATAAATGAATGCATTGAATTGGCAGTCCTATCCAGATCTAAATACAATGGGAATTTTTAACACAAGCCAGACACCAAGAAAAACAAAATAGACAATAAAATGGGTGGGGGCTCATTAATGTATACACCAGATTTACAGACCCTCAAGTCAAGGAAACTATTAGGAATTTAACAAAGATTTTTTTTTAAAAAGACTTTTAGAGCTATAAGTCTACCTATGACCTCATGTCAGTACTTGAGGTCAAGAACAATGATAATTTCTTCTTTATTAAGTTTAGAAAGCTGAGAAACAGCACTCAATGATATACCAAACTCATACTAAATGGTGAAAGCTTCTCATACCAAGTGGACATTGCCAAAATAAATAGCAAACACATTTAGTGCAAATTTCACTTTTGAGATGATTATCCAAAGCCTTGTGATACCAATATCTCACAAACCCTCCATCATCCCTAAAGAACATGTACTAAAAGAGCCATTCAAGATTAAGAACACTTCTTCCATGGGCCAGATGTCATATCAAGTTGTCTGCTGAAAAGTACTAAACATGGACTAATGGAACCTGTACATAAGCTATTTAACCTTTGTCTGGCTACAGGCTCAGTCCTAGAAGCATGGTATACAGTACCGATGATGCCACTCCATAAAGGTGGCTCTACCACCCACCCCAGAAACTATAGTCCCATTAGCCTGACAAGTCTCAATTATAAAGTAATAATAGACAATTAACACTGACATTAAAATTCTCAGCAGGTTAGATCTACACCAGTTTGGTTTTGCAAAAGGTGGATCCTATCTAATGAACCTGGTAAACCTCTTTGAAAAGATAACTCACACTATTGAGAGCTGTCACACTTACACACAGCTTACCTTGATTTGGTGAAGGGATGTGACAACATCGCCCATGCCACTGTAATTAATAAACTAAATGCTTTATAAACAGAACGATATGTAGTAAGACAAATGTCAAATTGACTAATACACAGAACCATTCCCCCATTCATATAGCATTGACGATACCCCACTTAAAGCTCAAAATAAACTTAAGAGACCTGAGAACCTGGGTTGATAATTCCTTGTCCCTTGATCACCATGTTGCAACAGTTCCCAGGAAGCCCTTTTATTTGGCGCAACTAATCACTAAGAACATGTTATCCATATTTAAGGAGGCTATTGTCCTCTTGGATTCATCACTGATCAGACCAGTTATAAAATACCATGTTCCCTTTGAGATATACATCACCAGACATATCAAACAATTGTAAAGAGCACAGAGGTTCCTAAAAAAGAGGACCATGGGCTTAAAATCTGCAAGTTAACAAAAAACGGACTGAAAACACTGACACTTTTTTGTCTCTTTTAGTCGTTTCAGAGGAGACATACGTCTTGCTTTCTGAGCAATCGAAGACATAGTAGATCAGGACCTATGGTATTTTTACATTTCAAACAGTCCCACAAATAACAGAACAAGAGATCTCAACCTGCTTCAGCAGATCAATAAAGCTAGGTGGAGAGACATTCATAACTCAGTATACCTCTTATGCTTGGAATATACTCTCCCTGCAGATAAACTTGTGCGATACACTATTTTCATTTAAATGGAATCTGGATATCTGGATAGGTGTTCATTCAACCTGGGTTTTATTGGCCTAGCCCTACTTGAGATGGAAGATACAGTCCAAGGTGGGAACTGGCAAGGCATAATGGTCACAAAACTCAGTATTATTAAACTTTATATGATTTGTATGATTTATATTCCTCCCTAGTCCATTGAGGCAAACATAGTACCCTTTCATGATTAACCTATTTGGACAATGTCTTAATCTTGACCACTTCTTGACAGTCCATCTCTTTTCAGTGTATCAGGATTTTTGCATGGAAAGGGCTGAAAAACTCATTTTATATGTGGCACAGTTTGTCTAAAATGTTTTCAAGATATCCTTCTTATTACTAATATGTCCACAGCTGGCTGCTTTATGAAGGGAAGTAGAGAGCACTAAGTCAGTGGTGGATTAAATGTCCATTGAGCCATGTGCTGTTTGCACCACACTTTTTAAGACCACGAGCAAGTGCATATTTTCTTTTTTATTCATATTCTTATTCTTATTCCTTAATCTATGCACTGACCTGATTGTTTTAAATTGTATTTATGTTTGGTAAATCAGCATGTGTTTGAGTGTTTACTTTAAAATTTGATTAAGCTTGAACATTTTCCTGCAAGAAATGAACTAAAATGCACTTTTGGTAATCACAAATGTAACCTATTGGTAATCATTGATGTGTTGTTAGACATTTTGTGTTTTGATAAAACTCACCAGTGGTTATTCATTATAAACTCATAATATAGATAGGCAGATATTACATACACATACATTATGCCTTCTCATCCCCTATCCTCAAAAGGAAGTCATCCTCTGTGTACCCGCCTCTTATCAGAATGGATTGAAAGTGAAAGATCAAATTACTAAAATAATACATATCAAGTTCTTGGTGTTTCAGTTAGATATAAGCCATGCTTTATTGTTATCATACCCCCAAAATATATGAAAGTGAATACAAGTCTAGTGTTTGACTGTGGGCAAAATGAAAACATAATGATAATCAATATAATGAACTCCAACATATTACACCAAGACAGTATACTTCTCCTGGGCAAAATTATAATGACCTTCCATACACATCTCTCAGGTTTGATTGGAAGGAAAAATCAACAACAAAAAAGATAAACACACTGTCACCAGGCCCCATATCACCAATGGCAACCTTCAGTGTACACTTCTGGGTAGGCCAGTTTTAGCCTAGGTGGAGTCCAGGGTGACATTAAGGATGGAGTACCCTACATACTAAGTGTGT
This sequence comes from Protopterus annectens, assembly GCF_019279795.1. NCBI lineage: Eukaryota > Metazoa > Chordata > Ceratodontiformes > Protopteridae > Protopterus > Protopterus annectens. The sequence goes on from NC_056731.1 coordinate 1,248,325,571, forward strand.
GTCTAAGTCCATTTTTACAGTCAGGGTTACAGAGGTTGTCAGGCTCCCAGATACTCTGAGACTGTAGATGTTTCCTGATTCATTTCATTCCTTACTTTGGAAAAATAATTACTTACTGCTGTTATGTTTTTAAATACCACCCAGAAGAGTTAGGTATGTGCCAACCAACAGTGTCCACAGAAAAAAAAACACTGATATTTTTGTAACGTTCTGTTTTGCACACTCACCTGTAGCCAATTTACCTACTATACATCTCTAGGGTATTAGAGGAAACCAGAGCACCTGGATAAAACCTAAACTGAGAAAGGGAAGTGATGAAGTTTCTACACAGAAGGAGCCACAGCCAAGAATTCAACCATAGAACCAATCATTATGAGACAGTAATGCTACGCTCTGTGTGACTGCACCATGATCAGTTGCTTTCACATACATCCTGCCCAGACCCCCAAAGACAGCCACTTAGTTTACAATTCCAATGTCTGATGGTGAGTGAAAGTGAAAAAATACAGCCGGCTTATTATTCTTAAATATACTTCAACCTCCCTCCACATAAACACATACAAATGCTCCATAACAATGTTTTACACAAGATTTTAACTAAAATGAACTGTGTGATGTATCTCCTATGCCAAATAAGTGACTGTTTACTGATAGTAAAACAATAGCAGTGGTATAATAACATTTTTATCAACAGATGGCCTCCCTACCCATCAATTCCAGATGCGTACATCTTGAGGTCTCAGTCTGTAATTTTAAAGAAATGACTGCAGTAAAATACTCCAACTTGATTTATAAAAAATGCATTCTTCTGCAAAGGTAGATAATGACTGCTTAACTCGACTACAGCCAGATGGTACAGACTAGTCATTTTCAACAGCCAGCAAACTTCCCTGTCCCTGTACCTCTTTATGAAGAACGTTCCACACTTTGAGTCTTAACAATTCTATGTCCCATTATATTCCACACCAAAGAGGCTTAGCACACATTCATTGTAGATATTTTTAACAGATATCCATGGTAAATAATTCCAAATAATATGGAATCATATTAATTTATACAAAGAATGTTTTTAAGTATAAAGGAATAGTTAATAGCTATACTCAGAGCTTCCTAGCTAAAGCAGCTAATGTGTTTCACATTTTGCCTGCTTCTTCCACTCCGTGAGAGACAGTCCCCTGGATTCACTAATCTTCCATGCAGGACTAGCGTAGTCCTTCATGGAGGTGCCTGTGTAGGAGGAGGACGGCAGAGCACCATGCATATTAATGAAGGTGCACTGCCTGACCTCTCAGGCATACACAGAGTGTGTACGAGTGCAGGGGGCATGTCTGAGAGCAGAGTTCTCAGAATAAACCCGCCCCTGCAATGTAGAGCAGCAGAAAGTGGAAATAAATGAGCAAGATCACTCATAGGTGTCCGCATATCCCCACCAACAGTCCCCCAAGTGTACAACAGCAACAGGACATAAAAATCAAAAGAAGAAACCCCTTGATTTTTTATTAAAAGTCCAAGTACAGCTAACCATAGCTGCCATAGGTGTGCTCATTGCTTAGCTACGGTTCAAGCAGCTTAAAAGGCTGAAGAGGATAACAAGGAAGATATATGCAAATGAAGCAGCACAGCAATATTGTAGTGGACAGAACATTTGCCTAACGATCGGGCATTCCCGGTTTGAGCCCCACTGCAGCACAGTTTATTTTACATGGCAAAGCATGGTATAACCAATATTTTTTATTGCAAAACCCACTAAATAACATATATTTATGAACTGGAGTACTGCTGGAAATGCACATGTGAAGAGTCGGTGTCATAATGAATAAGGCAGTAGAAAGGAGGTGTAAGCACAGATAAGCAGTAGTAAGCATATGTAAGCACTAGTAAGCATGTTTAAGTGCATTTAGGTGGGGGTAAGCATTGCCTACACAGATTAAGCAAAGTAAAACCTAGCTAAGTGTAAGAAACTATAACCTGAAATAAGCAGTGCTTACCACCACGTAAATCCATGCAAACCCGCTTACAACTGCTTTAAAGTGCCTTAATCACTCTGTATCCAACAGGCCTTTGTCTGCTCAGCAACAAAATAAACAGCCATGTAGGTCTCGTACAAATGACCCTATACACCATAGTCCCAGTAGCTATCCACCAAGCCATCACAGATATAAGGAAGAATGAGGTAGTAGTAAACATGTCCTCACCATAGTATAACCAAACTGAACCTGTGAAAGGCATCAGTATACAGTCATATGTGCTATAACCAACTACATAACATAAATATGTGAACTAGAGTACAGCAGTAAGCCCAGAATTGAGGTGTACTTGTAATAGAGTGTCAAAGTCCCCTATAAAACACAAAGACCCCACAGAGTGTACGTACACATCAATCAGGGATACTAGGCATACATATAAAGTGTAATGAATAATAACACAATGCCAAAAAGGCATTATAATGAATGTCTACTCTAGGCAACATCAAGCATTGCACAGGCTAGCTTAGGAGGTGTGAGTAATGTGTAGACCAGCTAACTCTTTGTGTCCAGTGGTATACCCCCTTTTCAAAACCAGCCAATCATGGAAAAGTGCGGGAAATCGTACCTACTTAAACCCAATATGTGGGAATATAGCTCATAACTGGTTGTAGCTTCCCCTTGCAGGCACTATGGCAGTAAGGGGAGAAGGAGTGCACTTTTGGGTGCAGCGCTAGTGCATCCAGGAGTCCAAGGTCATGGCTGGACTCCTAGTTAAAGACCATGCACAGAGACTGCTGCAGGGCCAGTACCAGGGCTCCTAATATAAGGAGGGAGTCCTGGGACCATCTTGCACGCGACCTCCACCTTGCCACTGGCACATCCTGAACTGGTGAGCAGGTCAGGCACCACTATGCTGACCTGAAGCGGTGGAAGGGGGATCTGTTAGAGGAGTGGCTCCAAGAGGCAAGAGCATCAGAGGATGTCCCAGCCATGCGTAAGTATCAGTTCACTACCTGTTTAATAATTGCCAGCTCAGGTATATCATGGATTGGAATGGCTAAATATTCCTCTTATGTCCCCCATAGCTGCAATGGAGCGGGCCGTGAACCAGGAGGCCGACATCTGCCACCTGGCGCAGTTGTGACACGAGGCAGGTTAGTAATACTCATGCTTTTACTGTCATAGGAAATAAAAATAAAAGTAGCAGTAAAGTAATTGCTAGTATAGAACCTGTATTGTTCAAGACAAGTACTGCATACACTAGAGAATATGGCAAGAAGAGTCTCATATTGTAAGTATGGCAATAAAAGTGTAATACCCTCACAAAGCATGTCTAACTGCTGGACTTTATGTGTATATTCTGGTATCATATGGTAATGTAAATTTGCAATCATGTAATAGTACTGAAGTATTAAACACTGTTATCCACACCATTCACCATAATATGAATGTGTAGGAATGCCTGTATATGACAGGTGTAATCCCCAGAGGCCATTTAGTATAACTGAGAGACACATATACAGTAAACAGGGGAAATGCAGACAACAAAACCTGAATAACACATGCAAATGAGATGTGAACTGTTGTTTTATTAGCACACACAGCCACGGTTTGAATCCTGCCAGTGGTAGTAGTCTGCATACAGAATTATACACCACAACTGTACAGATATGTCCAGACTGTCTATTAAAGTGGCCTATCTAATGCCTATCAACCTGTCCCCCTGGGAAATCAGTGGGATGATCCCAGATGTATAGGCAGCAAACAGGAAAGGCAACTGATTGACACACATCTATGACAGCAAACCTGGCACACTAGCATCTCCCCAATACCTTATGTGACTAAGAAGGCACGTATGTCCCATTTACACTCCAACCTGTTAAGCTGTGGTCAGAGTATGTACAGTAACAGAGTGAGATATATGTGCATAATGCTAATGTGTAATCTGGAACCTTGTGTGGCAACAATCAGGTAGTGCTAACAAACATTGCTCCCACAGGTACGTTGGATACGAACACTGTGCTGTGAAATACAGACTAATATAACCTGCACTGGTACCGTCCACCCTGGTATTGTAGGGAATTGTGAGTGTTGAAGTTTCTCTGAATAATAATGCTACATAACACAACTGTGTAGAAAAGCATGTATATGTGTGTGTCAGGTCACTAAAGGTGGAAGAGGGAAATATTATAGATATGTCCAGGCATACCAGCATGTGGTCAGCACATGGCCTGAGTCTATGCAGAAAGAGTTGGACAGCATAGTGCAAAACATCAACCCAGAATCCGGCTGTATGTGTACAAACAGTCAGTGTTAACAAACATTCCCTCCACAGGTATACCAGGTAAGAGGTGTATACTGCAGGTAAAACTGGTTCATGTGTAATGATGTTGACAGCCATATCAGTGCCCAATATAGGTGTATAGGGTAGTGTAGTAAGACTTGTAAGGTTCAGATAGCAGCACTGACTAGGAAAGTAATATGGAGTACAGGAATATACTACTTGTTAATTGACATCTTTCTCTAACCCCACCTTATCTCCAACAATAATCAACATACCCACCCCAACTAGTATGTACTGACTCTGATAACGGCCAGTTGTTTGATAAATATTCTAATGGTTCTCATGCATGTGCCATATTGAATTATTCCAACATTGTTGGCATGGTGCCATCAATGTACCTGCATGCTGTTCTTATTACCACTGTGGTCCCATATATGCATGTGTTCTGATTGCTATGCAACTGTTCCATATCTGGTGTCTGTGTTAATGGGAATATCTATGCATGCTGATATACCTAACCCTGGAATGTGCAGACTATTACTAACCCATATATGATGTTGAAATCTAAACACTATAGCACGCTTGGGAAGGCCGGTCCGAGTGGGTTCACCTGTCACACCTCAGCTGGCCAAGGCACCGGGCACCAGCATGTCTGAGGCCCAACCCCGCACATCCCTGTCTGTTGGTCCTGCCCCACCTTCAGGTGGAACCGCCTCAGGGGATGGGGCTCGCCCCCCGGGAGTGGACGCAGACAGGCACCTATCACCCATCGCCAGGTCTGGGTCATGGTGCATAGAGCGATCAGAGAACAGCTTGATGATCTTCTATGCCAGCTTGAGGGCCATGTGTCATGATTAGAGAGTCAGCCTGGCTCTGCAGCTCAGCCCCTTCGGGGCTGTGAACGTGCAGTGGTGACTGCCCATGGGTGGGGACCTCGGTCCCACTGTTACCACTAGGGGGCTTATGGGCTTCTGATATCCCAACACCCCTCCCCATCAAGGTGTTTACCCCCTACATGTGTCATATACCACCCATGTATGCGTCTTGTTGTCTTGTCTGTTAACCTACCCAACCTACTTCTCTAAATATATTTACTACCCCTCCCCAACATCCCAATCCCACCTGAAAAACAAAAAAGGGCAATCTGTTCCCACAAAAAAATCTCGCCCCATACATAGCTGTCCATTTCGCACACATTTCCACTGGACACATAATCTGGTCTAACTGGCATCACAATGAATTATTGTTGTCCTCACTCCTCTTCCAGGGTTTTGAATGTCCAAACCTACCACTAAATTCTGTGTATATGCACAGCTGTTGCTGTAGAAGAAATGGGCAGCTATGGACCTTCCCTACATCCTTCCTGCACATCCCTAGCTATTTTCCCTACTGTCTTTCCCTCTTTGTGCCCCTTTTTCACCACTTTCCTATCAACCCTTTTTCATTTAAAGAAATTAGTGTGGGGGGTAAGCTTGAGTAAGCAATTTTAAGCAGTAAGTGGGTTTAAGCCTGTTTGTGCAGGGCTAAGCACTGCCCACAAAGGTCAAGCAATGTAGAAACTAACCGAGTATAAGAAACTGTAACTGGAAGTTAGCAGTGCTTACCTCCGCGCAAAACCACGCAAACCCGCTTACAACTGCTTTAAAGTGCCTTAATCACTCTGTATCCAATGGCCCGTGTTCTGCCCAGCAATAAAATAAACAGCCTCTGCAAGTCTCGCACCCAGGATCCTGCAGATCATAGACAAAGTGATTTATCACTAAGCCATGACAGATATACATAAATCTGATGTTATCACAAACATATCTTCCAGCACCATCATTCAACAGTACAGGAAATATAGTAATATCATACCATGCAACCTCTTAATGCAAGAATTCTGGACAAAGTGTGCCAAAATGTGGGTACAAATAGGGATATATGTCAAATATTGTTTTCATACACTTAAAACATTGCTAGTTAAACCGTTAAATGTATTAAAACACATATTTTGAAGGAGTTGAAGTCGGAAACACAAAGGTGTCGTCAGTAGTTACTGACTTCAATCCTAAGATCATCCATGTCAATTGCCAAGAGAATGAGGTGCAGGCCAAAATTACGAGCCAAACATGTATGGACATATGGACAAATATATATCTGTAGATGTAGACAGCTATATGTATATATATGTATGACACAAATAATCATATAACATCAGTTGTATATAGATAGATAAATATGCATATATATATATATATATATATATATATATATATATATATATATATATATATATATATACAGATAGAAATGTGTATAGCATGTCCACATGGGAACAACATCCTGAACCACTCATTACAACATAACAGACAATATGCACTGTTAATGTGGGTGGGGACACAAATGAGGGATACCTGGTGATTACTGATATGTTGCCCCCTGCCACAGCCTTAACAGATATGCTGTGCAATCCAATATCCAGCACATGCAGTTCCTGACTCCAGGACCTTTCAAAACACAGCTACAATGCTTTAACAGTAAGCCAATTCACCTGTAAACTGTCAGGGCAATATCTGTAACATATCAAGCAGAAATGTCATTCTACCATAGGGAATGTACAATGTGGAAGGAGCACACATTACAATGGTGCAGATATGCGCACACATCTATACATTGACAAATATATTCAGGTGTATAGATACATTATATATATATATATATATATATATATATATATATATATATATATATAGATATATATATATATATATATATATATATACATATATATATATATATATATATATATATATATATATACACACATAGATATATATATATATATATATATATATATATATATATATATATATATATATATATATATATATATATATATATATATATATATATATATATATCCACACATATATGAGATATATGTAATGAGGGATGAGTACAGTGGGACAATTGCCCCCTTTATTCTGGATGAAAAGCCCTCAGTGATGAGGTGTGCCACATAGCCTGGTAGTACGGGTGTGCTCTCTGGAGCATTGAACCAGGTCCTATTTACTGCACAGATATTGATGTTCCCCATTTGCAGGTGTGCCTCAAGAGAGTGCCTTTGAAGGTTTAGATGTCTAGCATTGAGTAGCCTTACCTTCAATTTTGCATGCGTGTATCTGTTATAGTGGTGGTTTTGTCCTTTGAACCTTGCCTAAATAAGGCACTATGGGGGTGCCAAGAGCTGTAGCCAGTAACCTGAATCCCAGGGCAACAGGTGCAGACCATCTCTGGCAAAGCATTGTGGTTTGTCAATCATGTCATCCTAGGTAGACAGATACTGGATATCCTTTGAATGACATCAGAAGCTTAGCCACTTGGAGTCATTGCTGTGTATATGAATATGTGTGAGTTTTCATATGTATATATATATATGTACATATATATTTCCATATATGTTTGTTGATATGTATATGTCCATACATGTATGTGGATATGTATATGTGTATATATCTATGTAGATATGTGGATATATGTGTACACATATATGTTAACCATATGTCCAGAACAGCAGTTGTAAGTGGGTTTGCAGGGAGGTAAGCACTGCTAACTTCGGGTTACAGTTTCTTATACTAAGTTAGCTTCTGAATTGCTTAACCTGCGTGGGCAGTGCTTACCCCTGTGCATACAGGCTTAAACCCACTTACAACTGCTCAAAAGTGCCTTAATCACTCTGTATCCAATGTGGTGTGTTCTGCCCAGCAATAAAATAAACAGCTCGAACCCAGGACCTTGCACACCACAGACAAAGTGATTTACCACTTAGCCATGCCAGATACAAATAAATCCACTATTTTCAGAAACATATCATCCAGTGCTATCATGCAACAGTACAGAGAATGTATACCAACATCTAGATGTATGTGTGTGTAAATATATTAATATCTAAACAGATACTACATATCTATATATGTGTGTATATATATATATATATATATATATATATATATATATATATATATATATATATATTTCTAAAACTATATATATATATATATATATATATATATATTAATATATATGAACATATATACATGCAAATGCCTACATTGACACATATATGTGTCTACACCTATATGTCTACATATAGACAGCAAGTTACATATGTGTACACAGATATATATCTATGTAGGTATATATAGACATATATATATATATATATATATATATATATATATATATATATATATATATGTAAGCAGATATATATATATATCTATATAGGTATATATGGCCATACATCTGTAGATAACAATGGCAGATTAACAAAAACACATGTCCACATGCACCATTAATGGGGTTGAGAGGCCCAACACACTATACATCTTGTACGAATAGGCATCCCACCCCCACAGTGAAACATGTCCACCCTGCAGTACACTAGCAAGTGTTGCAGTTCCCATAACCAGGACCTGACATGACATGGGCACACGATGTTAACAGTACTACATCCCACCTATATGATGTCAGGCTGGTATTGGTAACATATCATGCAGTACAATCTGCCTCCCATCGGAAATGTAGAATGTGGAAGCCATCAACATCCCTAGGATGCAGATACATAGACACAGATATGCAGATACATATATACATGCACACTAAATATATATGTACAGTAAGATACATATGTAGGAGGTGCACACAATATGGAACAATCACTATGCTTACAGTTTACACCTGAACAACTGGACAGTGTATGGTCCACCCATACAAATGATAATCTTTGCCTGCAACATATACCCACAGAGAGGTCATAGGAAAGACACCACACACAGGTTTTCAGAAATGGGAATCCTTTAATTGTGTACTATTACAGTTTTATATGCCATGTCATATAGCTGTTCAGACACTGACATCCATATAAACAGAGTAATGCAACTGTGAAACTGTTATACTAATACAGTAGTCTGGAAAGGTTCACAACTGTTGCTGTCCAGGCCAAGCTCTTGAAATTGTACAACAGTGAAGACAGACTGGGCCACAGGATACCAAACAATCAACAGTATGTAATGCAGGTGTATAGTTCAGCAGCCTCTATCTGCACTCTGTACAAAATCACTAGGTGGTAAAGACGCCATGTGACCAAATGAGTTGTAACTGGTATATAACAAGGCATAACTGACACCATCACATGCACACTGACAAACAGAACAGTCTGTAGGGCAGGAGGCAATAGGCTTGCATTAACCCAATTTATGTAAGTAATGTAAATATAGGTGAAGTATATGGCACTGTACATCCAGATACCTTAAGGCAGCTCATCCATGATACCCCCACATTTTTTAATGGCCTAGGTCATTTATGGTGCTTCCCCCTCAGACTTAATAATACAGGGCTATATACATACACTGGCCTCTGGAGTGCATAAGACCACACATGTATTGTGTAGGTGATGCCCACAGATATATGGCCCCAGCCCCACCGTATGATACAACAGCAGTGGACTGATGGCAGCAATGGCAGTGTGATATACTCACAGCCCACTATGGAACAACCTCTGACAGCTTGTCATATGTGCAAAGCTTTTATGTAGGTGGAGGGCAGAGGCTGGAACACAGGCACAAATGTGGAGAACTATTGCCATACACTAAGCAAGTTGCTGGTGTTACAGGATAGTCTGCAACATACCCTTAGTCAAGGAATTGAGGTTAGAAACAGAATTGGATGTAGCCATGTACTGATAGCACTCAACACACACACTGCCACTTGTTGGAGTCATTGCTGTGTATATGAATATGTGTGAGTGTTCATATGTATATATATATATATATATATATATATATATATATATATATATATATATATGTATATATGTATATCTCCATATATGTATGTGGATATGTATATGTCCATATATGTATGTGGAAATGTATATGTGTATATATCTATATAGATATCTGGATATATGTGTACACATATATGTTTACCATATGTCCAAAACAGCAGTTGTAAGTGGGTTTGCACAGAGGTAAGCACTGCTAACTTCTGGTTACAGTTTTTATACTCAGTTAGCTTCTAAATTGCTTAACCTGTGTGGGCAGTGCTTACCCCTGTGCAAACAGGCTTAAACCTGCTTACAACTGCTCAAAAGTGCCTTAATCATTCTGTATCCAATGGGGCATGTTCTGCCCAGCAACAAAATAAACAGCTCCTGCAAGGCTCAAACCCACAGACACTGAACACTACAGACAATTTGATTTACCACTAAGCCATGCCATATACAAGCAAATCTACTATTTGCAGAAACATATCATCCAGTCCAGTCATGCAACATTACAGAGCATGTATACTAACATCTAGATGTATGTGTGTGTAAATATATTAATAGCTAAGCAGATACTACATATCTATATATATATATATATATATATATATATATATATATATATATATGGGTCCCCTTCTAAAGACTGAACCGCCGATCCCCCGACGCAGAAATCACCGATGCCAGATAACCAACAGGTACGTATACCGACAGGGTGATTCGCCGACAGCGGAAAGACCGACAAGGGTAATGTGTGATCGCGACCCGGTAAGTGTGCGACAGTGACGGAGGTAGGAGTGGTCAGGTAAGTGGGTTAGGGTGCAGGTAGGTGAAGTGTGCGTTAGTGTCGGAGCTTGGGCTAGGGGTGGGTAAGTGAGTTAGGGTTAGGGTGCAGGTAGGTGAAGTGTGCGTTAGTGTCAGAGCTTGGGCTAGGGGTGGGTAAGTGAGTTAGGGTTAGGGTGCAGGTAGGTGAAGTGTGTTAGTGTCGGAGCTTGGGCTAGGGGTGGGTAAGTGAGTTAGGGTTAGGGTGCAGGTAGGTGAAGTGCGATAGTGTCGGACCTTAGGGTTAGGGTTTGGGTCAGGGCTAGTGTGTATGCTATGTAGTGTAGTGTGTTGTTTACGTTCCGTGTGTCGGTGTTATGGTGTTCGGTGTTTCGCGTTGTTGGGTTTGTGTGTTGTCGGTTTTCTGGCTTCGGTGATTTCTGTGTCGGGGAATCGTCGGTTCGGTCTTTAGAAGTAGACCCATATATATATATATATATATATATATATATATATATATATATATATATGTGGAGAGAGAGAGCTAGCAAGAGAGACTGCATTCCAAGGTAAAGTAGTATGTACACACACACCCTGTAACACCAATACTATAAAAAGCATAACACAACTCTACTCACTCTCTGTCTGTAGTTCCTGCATCTCCTACAAATATGTAGCTGCCCTGAGTGTGCCGGTTCTTCTCTAAGAGGTATTGCTACCTGCTGTCTGTAACACTGATGCCCACACACAGAAAGGATGTCATTCACACAGGTAATGTAAAGGGACCTTGCCCACATGATGTAGGGAGTTAGAGAAGGTAGTTGCCATGACAACGGTGATTGGAAGTACTACACATCTGTAATTTTATATATATATATATATATATATATATATATATATATATATATATATATATATATATATATATGGCTATCAGGATAATAATATGTAAATATATTTCCACCATATGTCCTGGACATGGGGTGTAGCCCTACTCCCACCTCTATGGTCCCACAGTCGAAGTGCAAGGGGATGTCAGGTATGTATAGTAGGTATATTAGTAAATTATTCCTACTGTCATTGGGATAGCCTTCACAGACATGGTGTGTGTTGGAGGTCACATCTGCGTATAACATGTGTGCTATCACCTACTGACAGACATCCTAAGGACATCATACTAAGGTACCGGTGCTAGCACGTAATGCCCCTGTGGACTGCAGCAGAGATATTGGCCAATATATGTGGACATTCTGACACACTCTGTACAGTCCAGAGGTCTACACATAACCTCTTAGTGCTAAACATGTGTACCATGCCTGACAATATGAATGTAGACAGCCATGTAGATGGGTATAACACATAACGACTGGAATACATTTGCCACCATAGGTTATGCATTTACACACCCCTTTCTGTCCTAACACATAATAACCACTGGTACAGGGGTGCCATAGCCACATACCACCCACTAGATATTGACATACATCTGTACAGCTTTCCACTAATCTGTCTGCCATACATTACTGTTAAGGGAGGCCTGGCAGCAGTAAATCTGGCAAGTATCTGCACATGACATCTCACTGGGTAAGTACACTAAGCTGCTAGGCATGCAACAATGCACTGTGCAGGCTACAGGCAGACTGGCTCAACACTGGCCTACATCTCCTATGAGGGAATGCACATGTACCTGCATATATAGCAGGCTCTACAGACATGTCACAGCACAGGGTAAGCTACACCTGTGTGAAAGTGCATAACCACAACCAATGTGAACACAGCCACAGCCACACATGTTAAGCTGGCATAATATAACATTATATGGACTATCTGTTTGACGCTATCCTCATATGCACCACTCACAGACTGACCCTACATTTACTGGGCTGCTACACAGTTTGGTCTGATGGCTGTTTGTGGTATGGGACATGTGTGTGTATGGACCTACAAACATATACGCCAATACGGTACCATATAGTGGAGCAGCATGTAACATCAGATAGGATGGGACATAGAACAATGACATCTACCATAGTTTGTACACAGGCTAAAGTACATATTAACAATACACACACTGTCGACATTCACCATAAGTACACAGACCTCTGTACTGTACAAACATCCACAGAATGTCCAGGTTATGTCATCAAATATAACCCCTACTGTACATAACACGTGTAGCAGTCTGATATCTTACTGGCTTGTTATCAGATTTGATGACACTAATAATGGTGTACAGCACATATGCACCACATCATGCATGACATATGAACACAGGTTGACAGAGTTGTGGCTGGAGGAGCATACACAGGGCCAATAATGACATGTTGATGTGATAACCTCATACATTTACTGTTGTAACAGGGTTTGTTGCAACATATGTCCTATGAAGGATAAGATGCCAGTAACTATCACAGCTTTCACCATCTACAGACTGCAATCCTCACATTACCTTCTGCAGTCCACAGATAGATGCTCTATTGGTAACACATGAAACCAAAGGCACAACACACTGCCCTGTCTGCAGATGACCCTGCAGAAGGGGATTCCTCAAAAACATGAAACTGACATGGCAGGTATTGAGACATGTAGGACAGTCATATCCACACACACACACACACTGTTAAACTAACAGTACTCCAAATGCAGTATAGCAGCTCTTACAGTCTGTAGTCAGCTCAGGCACATCCTGCCCTGTGCGTTGCCCTGTTTCCACAGTGTATGTTTTAGAGGTAAATCCCCAATCCATCTGAGATGCTGTTTGCCAAACAACTGATCTAGTTCCTGCTCACAGTGAATGAAAAGGGGCAACACCAACATGATGTTCCTAGATATTGGTGTGTGTTTCCATGCAATTGGCTATGGGAATTTTACCACAGCTGTTCCACATGCAATCAGCTATGGGAGGGCTGCAATTCGTGCAGGGGCCATCAGCTGATCATGAGCATCACTTAAAATACACATGCTGCTGCCAAGCAAAGCAGGTGTAGGTCTTCACATCCACCAGCAGGGAGTGGGAGAGGCAGACAGAGGCAAAGACAAGCCAGAGAGTGGTGGGAGAGTAAGCATGTTTGTGTTACACACCTACCAGCACAGGATATCAAACCCCTGACTATGTAATGCTATCACAGGTCTATGCAGTTATTGGATATGCCACATGGGTTATCAGTTGTGGAGCCCTCAGAACATATATGTGATGGTGACTGACATCTGCAAGAGGGATACGGTAGTTATACGGTAGGTGACATACACTTGCCTGTCCGCATGAACAGGTGCCAGCATCAACACAGCCACACTATCACAGGGATGCACGCACATTGACACACTTGGCATTGCCAGGATTGCAACTCATCAGTAATGGGATTATCACAACACATCACTGTGCAGGTATCACATGCACTAGATGGGTCATATTGGGCTTGTATGGTCAAATACTTTGAGAAGTTGTCTGACATCAGACAGGATGGTTCAGTATGCCCATGGGAGTTGTAGGGAGTGTGGATGTAAACATACGCACCATACAACACAAACACAAACACACAGGGTGCCAGTACTGACATGCGTGGGTGCATGTCTGCATGGGTGTGTGGTGGTCGACTGTGCCAGATGGCTGTGCAAGGCTAGGCATTATACCTTGGCATCAGGCCACAAGACGATGGTCTGTATTGTGGCTAAGGGCCGCAGTGTCTGCATTTGCCCACACAGGTGGGTATTGTATCCCTCATTTAGTCACCTGGGTGACTATTGTGTGTGGCTAATGCTGTGCATCACTTTCCATGTATGTGTTCCTTAGTCCATGACATGGATGGTGTCTGGGATGAGTACACCTCCCACATGCATGTACAGTGACATGTGGAACTGTACCTGGGGTGTCTGGCACATGTTGTGAACACAGATTATCATCAGATATGCCAGTCTTGCCCACATGTGGCTGGAACTGATAATGGGCAGCAGGCTTACCCTACACACCTAAATTGATAGCATGCTAACTGCATTCCCTGGTATCAGTGGCATCTGTCAATACAGGGCATGTTCTCAGGCATGGTATGTCCTTTGTGGGTCACATGTGATGGCACCACAGATGTTTTAGGTGTCCATTGGGGAACATGGGGAAGGTGCACTGTCTGCATGTATGTGCATACTGGACAGAGTGCCATGCCCTCTGTAGCCCACAGCTATCATCCCATAGTTACTATCACTGGCCAATATGCAGTGTACTACCCACATATTGGCTGTTGCCTAGACATGTGTGTATGTATGAGACATGGTGCTGAATCCTACACAAATGCACTTTATAAGCACTTACATGAGTGCATGGATTGTGCTATCCCTAACAGAACCAAGATGCTATCCTCCAAAAAAAGGAAGCCAATCTGGTAGTCCTCTGCCATAAACAAACTCTACAACATAAGAAAGAAACTGTTGCAAAAAAGAGTAAAATCCTATGACTGGAGGAGCTCCCTGGTCAGCCTCAGTAAGAAGCTGAGATCCCTCATAAAATCCTCCAAAGCTAATTATGAAAACAAAATTGCCACTGACTCTAAAGACAACCACAAAGCATTCTATTGCTATGTCAAGAATCTCAATGGCAACACTCAGATCTGCTCTGAGTTACAGCACAATGGCACTATATATATAGAACCAACTGATATTGCCAACATCCAGGCAGATATGTTCAGTGCTAACTTTACCCCCCTCTCACCCCCTAGAGGGCCCATCTCTATACCGAAAGAATGCAAAGTTCCTGTAATCACGGCTGCAAAGGTAAAAAACACACTTTCCAAAGCCAAGAACACAGCATCCATGGGACCTGACAATATCGCAGGCTGCATTTTACATGAACTACAGAATGAACTGGCACCCCACCTAAGTACCATGTTCAATCATAGCCTCACCTCAGGCTTTGTGCCCACTGAATGGTGCACCACGATGGTTATCCCACTCCGCAAAGGGGGAGCCACAACGGACCCCAGGAACTACCGCCCCATTAGCCTGACGAGCCTGGTCTGCAAGACCATAGAATGCATCATCATGTAACTCATAAGCAAAGACATTGGTAATCTCCAAACTCTGGACCCCACCCAGTTCGGGTTTGTAAAAGGCAGACCATGTCTCCTAAACCTGATAGACTTCTTTGAA
>NC_056731.1:1248346525-1248426525 GCF_019279795.1 Protopterus annectens
CAGTGCACACATTCATTATAATGCCCTGGGCATCACATACGACCTGGCAGTTGATGGAGGGGGTGCCCCTGCGGTTGATGTAGGCCATACCTTGCTCACTGGGTGGTGCTTTGATGCATATGTGCGTGTAGCGTATAGCACCTACTACCCCAGGGTATTCTGCTATTTGGTGGAAGAGACGCATATTGCTGGTCAACACCTCACGGGTGTTGAGGAAATATACGTGCTCACTGGCTTGTGCTGACATGGCATCCAGGAACTGGTGGAATGCTCTGGATGCTGATGCCTGTGAGATCCCCATGATATCCCCAGTTGTGCTTTGGGAGGTAACTGTGGCTAGTATACCTAGGCCTACTCATACCTTGGTATCCACTGGGATGGGTTCCCCTCGGTCAGTTTGGTGTGTCAGGTCTGGCCGGCACAGCTCAACAATTAGCTCTAGGAGGTCTCTGTCCACCCTATAGCACTCCACTATCTCCAGCTCCTGTAGCCCCTGGTAGGATACCCTGGGTCTGTACACTCTTCTCCGTCTCCTCACTGTGGGTTGTTCGGCAGCATTCACATCCTCACCACCCTCAGCCTCTTGCACATGTTGTTCTATGTTGCCTGCTGCAGCCCTTCTCATTTTGTAGGTTTGTTTGTTAAAATTTCCCTGCTTGTATACACCAGTGGTGTAGAGTGTGGGAAAAACCAGAGGGGAAGGTGTTTGCTTAGTTTATAGTAGTGTTCTGGGCTGGGCTGGTCTGCTGCCTGTGTAATAGGCTGATGCTGATACATTTCACCTGCCAGCTATGCTAGTTCTCCTTAAATACCTTCCTATTGCTGTTTTCCCTTCCCATCACCTCCCTGTTTAAGCCCATGTGCGTTCTGCACAAACAGAGTGCTCAAATGTGCACACTGCTGCTATTTCCTGGTTTAATGTATTTTTTCTTCCTGTAAAACCCAGTGCGTGGCACGCACACCTGATTACACTTTGTAAAGAGTGCAAGGCAGGTTTAGACACACCCCCTAGCTTTGCTGTGCTAATCTAGGAGCAAATCCAAGCAGGAGGCCTCCAATCCACTTACAGTATGCCTGACACCCCACCCCCATGATGTCACCTACTTCCTAGTCTTGTATCCAGCTATTCATACTCTTACACTGTTGGGACCTGTCTCACATGCTGGGGAAAACTGGGATTCACTATCCTTCCCCTCATTTGCATAGGATTGCCTGCTAATGCATAGTTATATATCTACACTGAGCCTCCCCCCTTAGCAACCACTACTCACTGGCCAGGTTGTCTTCTGCCTGCCATTGTCTTGCATGGCAGAATACTGATTTTAGTTAGAATGCTTATTTTAGGTTTATTTTCTTATTTCCCCCCCATTCCAGTTTGCACACCGCTGCCCTATGCTTAAACAGCCGAGATCGGCAAAAAAAAAATAAAAGTTGATTTTTTTGATTTTTTTTTGTATTGTTTGCAATGCCAATGGCCTAATACTTGGCCATTGGCATGCTTCCTCAGTGATATGCAGTCTTTATTTGGAGCTGTCATAGCTCCATTTTGGATTTTGCAGAAATGTACTCGGTTACTAACCGAGTACATTTCTACGGATAGCACTAGTCCTGCACAGACTGTTGCAAGCTTCCTGGATTGCAAAATCACCTCATTTGCATGGTTTTCACCTGCAAATGGGGTGATTTGCATACCAGGGCTTAGTCCATGTAAGATTAGTGCAGGAGTGCTCGTGCATGCCCCTGCAGGCTGTTCCTGGATCGCATGGCAGACATATTGCCTCCGTGGGCTCCTGCACCAATCTTGCACTCCGTGCAAGCTTTTGTGAATCCAAGAGAGTGTTCCACAGTTGGAGATGGAAGGCTGAGATCCATCTATCCCACCCTCCAGCAACAATAATGCTGCTGATGTGGCCACTTCGCCAGTGGAGAGTTTCCCGCCATACCTCATAAATTTCCCTTTTTTCTTGTATTTTTGCCCAGTCCCTCATAACATTTTACTTTTTCTGGTAAACCAATATGCATTATAGTCAATCTGAAATTCCATACAAACTTATGCTGATGTAAAACTTATTGTATTATTAACATTTTAAGCAAATTGGAATAATATTTGTGACTTTGCCCATTCCATTTTTTAGCTATGTCCAGAATTCTTGAGTAAAGAAGTTGAGAGGTATGCTTCCTACCCCATTAAAAATGTCTTCTCTGCAGTAGCTGTTTCAGAGTTTGGCACATGCCACACAGTCATTAGGAAGTCTTTAACAAAACCAGAAGTGTGTTCTTTATTTCAGTCAATAACTGCCACTGTGAATCTTCTATTTTGCCACCCCAAGTATAGTAAGTTGACCAAGCCGCAATCTAAAATTAATTTAAATTATATGTGTGAATGTCACTTATCACCTCAAATATTTAAAAAAAATGAACTTGAAGAGGATGTAGTGATTTTTAAATGCTTTTTTCCCCTTTTTTTAATTAAACACTAAACATAAAAACAAAATGCAAGCAAATGTTAAATTCAGAATATAAGCTAACTAAACTTAGTTGAATGTGCTGAATGTAATAAAACAACAGACTGGTCAGTATACTGGGAGCCAGTCAGCCATGGGTTCCCCTGCAGCAGTGGGCCTCATATGGCTACAAAAATTGCCCCTATTATAATCCAGCACTGGGGGCATTCATATCATCTGGACAGAAGGTATTAACCTGACCACTTTGGTTAATACTTCTTGGAATGACAGTTCCAGACCTTGTTGCATTATCTCAAAATCTTTTGTTTTGGGGACAGAGAAATAAAGCCCTTAATGTGCCAGAACTAACTTGTGTTTGATTAGCTGCATGGAAGTTGGAGGGGAAACATGGGGGAGGATGAGAGTGAGCCACCAATGTTTTTACCCATCCTGGGATGGGGGAGTAGCCTAGGTGTATACTCACTGCAATAAGCAGCACATGAGCCTGTCTGATTCTATGCTTTATTAGCAGTGACTCACTTATTCAGTAGGATACACATGTAAGGAGGTGTGCATGTGCATCCTGGGGACAGTGTTCATGAAGCTGCAAGGTTGCTGTGGGGGTTGACAGTTAGACCACACTCCCTGGTACTATTTCATCACTACACCAGTCTCCTTATTTTCATCAGTGGCCCTGTACATGGGTTGGGCTGAGGCCTAGTGAGGTAAACATAGGTCTGATAGACTGGGTGAATGAGGAGAAGAGTTTGTGACAGCTGATGGTCAGCTGTGGGGAAGAAACAAAAACCTTTGGCTTTGGGGCCCACTGAGGATTACATATAAGTATTGTACAGCCTGTTTGAAGCCTATGAGCCTACCTAGTATAATGCTGTGGAAGGATTTCATGTGTAAACTTTACCTGAAGAAAGCTGATATTTCTTCGGAAAAAAATAACAACAGTTAATAACCAGTTTCTTTTGACAAAGGTAGATTATACATTGAAAACAAAGGAAGTGCTGATTTTACACATTTCAGCAGTATCTTTGGATTATTATCTGTGTGTTGCTTTATAGGTAGAATGATTTTAAAAAATACTTTGACTGCATCACACTAAATTATATGATTCACTTGACACACTTTGATATACATCATGCTAATGTGAATTTTTATTTAGCAATTAGCTGATGTAAGCACTTAGCCTCACAGCTCTGGGGTCTAAAGGTCAGTCCTTACCTTTGGTTACTGCTATGAGTTTTCATGTCTTCTTGTGTTTGCATGAGCTCTCTCAGGCTATACTGCATTTTCTTCCAACGCATACAGGGAGAGTGTCTATGTGCATACATATATGAGAATACTTGAGGAGGGATATTATATAAACACACACACACACACACACACACACACACACACACACACACACACACACACACACACACACACACACACACACAAACCTATATGGGTATAAATCTCTCTCTCATAGATAACTATCATATATATATATATATATATATATATATATATATATATATATATATATATATATAGATGGGTCTACTTCATATGATCTAAATTTCATTTGACTGAAATTCATTTGACTGAGACCAAAACACTGAAAGTTCAAAAGACTGAAAACTTATTTGACTGAAACTCATAACACTGACACATTAAAGTAAAAGGTATATGCCCTTTTCCCCACTATAGTGCGATCCTGGAGTTAGTATATATAGTTAGGGGGGTGTGGGGGGTTGAAGACCCCCACATACTTTATACATTTTAAACCATACACATGGATATTTATAACTGCAATGAATATCTCTTTGCAGAAAACAATATTTACCTAAACTATGTGGGGGGCTGTGTCCCCCACACCCCCTAACTATATATACTAACTCCAGGATCGCACTACAGTGCGGAAAAGGGCATATACCTTTCACTTTAATGCGTCAATGTTATGAGTTTCAGTAAAATGAGTTTTCAGTCTTTTGAACTTTCAGTGTTTTGGTCTCTGTCAAATGAATTTCAGTCAAATGAAATTTAGGTCATATGAAGTAGATCCATATATATCCGTCCGTGAGCCATGGGTTATGGCTGAAAGGAATTTAAGAAGGACAAGGTTCATTTACATGACTAATAAATAAATAAAGCAAATTAAATTCAGTTCTGTTTCTTGCATTAATTTCATGGCTCTATTCTCCTGTCTTAGCCATATTCTTTTAATGTTCTTCTACACAACAAGTTTAACTATTGATCACAAGGTATTAGAAGCCTATAAGTAAAGTAATGCTAAAAGAAAAGTCTCACTCACAATAGCTTTATAAATGCAAAAGGCCAAGTAGTCAAATGTATTCTGCATCATCCATTTGAATGTTACCAATCCACTGAACCATAATGAGATCAAAAAAATATCAAGCATCACTTCTGTGAATGGGGGAAAAGAGCATAAATGGAACTATCACCCCATGACACCCATGAAAGTAGTATGTAGACCTAAGAAAGGGGCAGTAATAGCTCCCTCTCCCAGTTCAACAAAATTGGTTTGCACAACTGCCTACTTGCATGCAATTTTGAAGAGCTGTGTTAAGCATGTTTTTATGTTTTGGTCACAACTTTTGCACAGTGTGGTTGTCTCAGTGCTTGTTTGCCCCTCACCTTTCTTTAGATTAGATTATAAAATAAATGATGCATGTTGGAAAATGAAATGAAACAATGTACACTTCCTAGATGTTTACTGTCCCCTCTGAGGCAGGTAGATTCTTGGAAGATAAAAAGACTTGGCAATTTGACATGGCTCCTGTAACAATTAATGTAATTACCCTAATGACTAACACCAAAACAAGTTACACTTATGCTTAAGTTATGCTATGTGCTTAATTTGGCATGCAGAAACACACTTATTTATCACTGTCTGTTTAGAGTTATCCATAGAAGTGTTTTCAGTTCCTCAGACTAGATTTATTTGAGAATTAAACACAAAGTTATCAACTTAAACATAATATGTTATTATTCCCTTCATTTTATTTTAGTCCTAGCCAGTCTAAGAAATCCTCACAGTAATCCAATGCCTCTTTCATTCTCACTGTCATACCTTGTATTGTGAAGGTGTACTAGGGAGTGTTTAGCATAATGGTTAAGATCTTTACCTGACAGATACAAGATACAGGGTTTGATTCTAGTGTCCATTTATTGGTTAGGCTGGTAATAGTCTTACTAGTGTTTACCTATAAAACTACATTACTTGATGGATGAGAGTCTGCTCTTTCTGCCATCTATGGGGACATAGCATACAATAAACTCATCTCATGAAATAACATGGTAAGAAGCAGAGTAAGGTATTGGTTGACGTTCTGTACATATCTCTCTCAGATATTTTTTATATAATGCCATATTTCTCTCTTCCTCTGGTAGCCAATGAGCAGAGTAGAGTCATGCAGCCATCCCGTGTATGTTTGTGCTTTGTCAGCTATATGTCACCCACTTGAGGGAGCTGAGAGCTGGCATTGTTTACGTTCTCCCATTCATCCCTGGTTTACTTCTGCAATCACAAGCTACAGCATTCAACCAATGACTTCTGGGTCACAATCCAATGACTTTATCACTCGGTGTCAACATACCAGCTTTACATGAGCAGTTTGGAATGAATCATTTGACTGTTACACCACAATCACAATCTGTTAGCTGATAGCTGATATGATGGAGAGAAGGAAGGTTGATATATTGTGCGTGCAAGAGACCAGATGAAAGGGTAGTAAGGCCAGGTGTATAGGAAGCGGGTTAAAATTGTTTTATCATGGTGTGGATGGCAGGAGAAATGGGGTAGGGGTTATCCTAAAGGAACAGTATGCCAAGAGCATTTTGAAGGTGAAGAGAGTGTCTGATAGAGTGATGTTTATGAAGCTTGAAATTGATGGTGCAATGATGAATGTTATTAGTGCATATGCTCTACAAGTTGGGTGTGCTATGGATGAGAAAGAAAAATTTTAGAGTGAGTTGGATGAAGTGGTGGTGAGTGTACCCAAGGGTGAGAGACTAGTGACCTGAATGGACCTCAATGGGCATGTTGGTCAAGTGAACAGAGGGGGTGAGGAAGTGATGGGTAGGTATGGTGTTAAGGAGAGGAATGCAGAAGGTCAGATGATTGTGAATTTTGCGAAAAGGATGGACATGGCTATGGTGAATACATATTTTAAGAAGAGGGAGGAACATAGGATGTTCACAACACAAGAGTGGAGAAAGATGCACTCAGGTGGATTATATCCTATGTAGGAGGGTCAGTCTGAAGGAGATTGGAGACTGTAAAGTGGTGACAGAGGAAAGTGTAGTTAAGCAGCATAGATTGGTGTTCTGTAGGATGACATTGATCATCAAGAAGAGGAGAAGAAGTGTGATAGCAGTGCCAAGGATTAAATGTTGGAAGTTAAAAAAGGGTGATTGTGAGGTGGAGTTCATGGAAGAGTTAAGACAAGCACTGGGAGGTAGTGAAGAGTTACAGAATAGCTGGGAAATTACAGCAGAGCTAGTAAGGGAGACTGCTAGAAAGGTGCTTGGTGTGACATCTGGACAGAGGAAGGAGGACAAGGAGACCTGGTGGTGGAATGAAGAAGTACAGGAGATTATACAGAGGAAGAGGCTGGCGAAGAAGAAATGGGATTGCCAAAGAGATGAAGAAAGTAGACATGAGTATAAGGAGATGAGATGCATAGCAAAGAGAGAGGTGGCGAAGGCTAAGGATAAGGCATATGGAGAGTTATATGAGAGATTGGACACTAAAGAGGGAGAAAAGGACCTGTACCAATTGGCTAGACAGAGGGACAGAGCTGGGAAAGATGTGCAGCAGGTAAGGATGATAAAGGATAGTGAGGAAAACATACTCACAAGTGAGGAGTGTGTGTTGAGTAGATGGAAAGAGTACTTTGAAGGGCTGATGAATGAAGAGAATGAGAGAGAAAGAAGGTTGGATGATGTGGGGATAGTGAATCAGGACGTGAAGCAGATTAGCAAAGAGGAAGTAAGGTCAGCTATGAATACGATGAAGAATGGAAAAGCTGTTGGCCCAGATGACATACCAGTGGAAGCATGGAGGTGCTTAGGTGAAATGGCAGTGGAATTTTTAACCAGATTGTTTAATGAAATTTTGGAAAGTCAGAGGATGCCTGAGGAGTGGAGAAAAAGTGTTTTGGTACCTATCTTTAAGAATAAGGGTGATGTGCAGAGCTGCAGTAACTACAGAGTGATAAAATTGATTAGTCACAGCTTAAAGTTATGGGAAAGAGTAGTGGAAGCTAGGTTTAGAAGGGAGGTGATGATTAGTGATCAGCAATATGGTTTCATGCCAGGAAAGAGCACTACAGATGCAATATTTGCTCTCAGAGTGTTGTTGGAAAAATACAGAGAAGGTCAGAAGGAGTTGCATTGTGTCTTTGTGGACTTAGAGAAAGCATATGACAGGGTGCCTAGAGAGGAGTTGTGGTATTGTCTGAGGAAGTCAGGAGTGGCAGAGAAGTATGTAAGAGTGGTACAGGATATGTACGAGGGTAGTGTGACATTGGTGAGGACTGCAGTGGGAGTGACAGATACTTTTAAGGTGGAGGTGGGATTACATCAAGGATCAGCTCTGAGCCCTTTCTTATTTGCAGTAGTGATGGACAGGTTGGCAGATGAGATCAGACAGGAGGCCCCGTGGACTATGATATTTGCAGATGACATTCTGATATGTAGTTAGAGTAGGGACCGGGTTGAGGAGACCCTGAAGAGGTGGAGATATGCTTTAGAGAGGAGAGGAATGAAGATCAGCAGGGCTAAAACAGAATATATGTGTGTAAATGTGAGGGAGGGTAGAGGAATGGTGAGGATGCAGGGAGTAGAGTTGGCAACGGTGGATGAGTTTAAGTACTTGGGATCAACAGTTCAGAGTAATGGTGAGTGTGGAAGAGAGGTGAAGAAGATAGTACAGGCAGGGTGGAGTGGGTGTAGAAGAGTGTCAGGAGTGATTTGTGACAGACAAGTACCTGTAAGAGTGAAAGGGAAGGGCTACAAGAGGGAAGTGAGACCAGCTATGTTATATGGGTTGGAGACAGTGGCATTGACAAAAAGGCAGGAGTCAGAGCTGGATGTGGCAGAGTTAAAGATGTTAAGATTTGCACTGGGTGTGACTAGGATGGACAGGATTAGGAATCAGTATATTAGAGGGTCAGTTCAGGTGGGACAGTTTGGAGACAAAACAAGAGAGGTGAGATTGCGTTGGTTTGGACATGTGCTGAGGAGGGATGCTGGGTATATTGGGAAAAGGATGGAGCTGCCAGGTAAGAGGAAAAGAGGAAGGCCTAAGATAAGGTTTATGGATGTGGTGAGAGAAGACATGCAGGCGGTTGGTGTGAAAGAGCATGATTCAGAGGACAGGAAGAAATGGAAACAGAAGATCCGCTTTGGCGACCCCTAACGGGAACAGCCGAAAGCAGATGATGACCACAATCACAATCTGTTAACTTTGCCCACTCAACTGCATAAATTCTGGTCTACAGTCAATGCTTACTTATATTTTGTTTAATGGTAAATAAATAATGAACAACATTAAAGCTTATTTAGAATTACAAGAATTTACCTACAAGTGTCCAATCTGATGAGTTAAAATACCTTTTTGAAGAGACCTGATATGTGCATGTATTCATCTTTTTAATTACATTTATCATCTTTGTGCTTGTCTGCTAAATTTAATTTGTACAGTATGTTAAGAACTTGACCAAGGGGTCTGTTTGGATATTTATTAATTGACATTTGATTGCCAAGAAAGTCAAACTGGGTAGAAGACCATTTTCATGGGAGGCCCAGAGGGAAAAGCTTCAGATTATTGCAAAACATTATAAGAAGAATAATTTTACAATCTTTAAAAATAAAACAAAAACATCTGCCGTTTAAATAATTATAAAAAAATAGACATAATAAGAATTGATACATGGCTATGACAATCATTTAATATTTAGAGAAATTTTAGACAGTTTGTAGCGAAATTAAAGGCAAGTTAGTCTAATGAAAATATAAATTGCAATATGAATTGAGGGAACAGTCTTATGGCATATTTAGAGAGAAAGGCATGTTAGGGAATTAATAACAGTAAGGAAGTAAGCAAAAAGGTAAGGTAAGGAGGTATAAGGAATAAAAAGGTACTTGTTAATATTCAGGGATATTGTTCATCCAGATTATGAGCAAGAACAGAGACAGATTTTAGCTAGGAATTCTTTCAGAGTGGTTTTGAAAGATGGGTGGCAGGGAGGATTTAGACCTGATGGATACAGGTAAGGAGTTACATGCCTTAGCAACCTTGCTTGAGTACAGACAATGCCAGCAGATTTGTTAAGTTTGTATGCAGACAGGAGGTTTTGGTCACTCGGTTGCAATGTTTGACTGGGAACATAGTTGTGTAATTTTTTTTTAGGGTTGGACTGGCAAATTGATGCTAGATAATTTTACAGATGTGAGAAGTTGTGTATATGTTAGTTGATGTGACAGTTATAACCAGTTTAGGCTTTTCAGTGCTACACAGTGGTGGGTTCTGAAAGGGGTTTGTGATGCAAATTAAGTAACTTTGTTATAGCATTGCTTAAGTTTTAATTTTTATGCAGCCTGGAGGTTAGTAAGGATCGGAGCAACATAAAGAAGTGTGGGAAGGTGATAAGTAGATGCAGGTTTAGTTTTTGTTGCATTGGTGAGAAAGTTTTGGCTCCATAAAGCATCCCTTGCTTTTGATTATATGTTTTTGGCCCCACATGATTTCACTTACATTTACAGAAAGGACATTAAACTGCATATCTTTCTCCATCAGAACATAATGTTTTTTTTCTTTTTAGTGTTCCAGTCATATGCTCTAACTAATAATATAACATTCCAAATATATCAGGCCTTTATTGCAATATCTGCTCCTGCATTACAGTCAGTGCTTGCAAGCATTACTATGTATTTCATTCTTTCTCTCTCTTTTTCCTTTCATTTTTTTTTTTTTTGTATTGAAAATAGATTGAAGAACTTCATTTCAGCCTGTGCTTTATTAGATGCCTACCTCTTATGACCTAAGCTGAGGAAAAATGAGAAACAGACCACTTATCAATAAAAATCTGAACACCATAATTTCCTCTTCTCTTCTCTTCTTTAATCCAGTCTCCTCTTCATACAGGCTGTCATTTTTTAATGAACTGACTACTGACATATTTTTTGTGGCAGCCTCAAACCTAAGTGCATTAGATTACAGCTTTTCGTGCGTGTTTTTATTTCATTAGTAACAGGCAATTCTATATTTTTTCACAGGTTGCTCATCGAGCTCAGCAAGCAAGTAGCACCATTACTAAGATTACTGCTGTATGGATGTTTGCATTTATTGTTTATGGACCAGCACTGATGTTTGGGGACACTATCACAGGACAATCACAAATACCGAGTGACCATTGTTATGCTGAATTTACGTATGGTTGGTACTTTTCAGCTTGCCTTCTAACTTGCAATTTTTTCATTCCCTTCATCAGTGTGAGTTATTTCAATTTAGATATATACTGGAATATCAGAAAGCGAATGAAAAAGAGGGAAATTAAAGTGATTAATAATATGCAATTTGAGTCAAAAAGAGAAGAAGAAACATGTTTATCCGTCATAAGAATATATATACTCTTACTAAAGGAAAAGTTGGTCTGTTCTTCTTCTGTGTCAAAAGAATCTATTGTTAACAAATGTTGTCAGCAAACTCCTTCATTACAAAAAATGGACAAAATCAGTAGCAGTCTGAATAACAGGCACATCTCATCAACAGCGGATGAGCAGAAAATACCATCTCAAATTTCTGCAGTAAGGCTGTCCAAGGATAAAAAGATTGCAAAGTCTCTTGCAGTACTTGTTTTAATTTTTGGCATTTGCCAGGCACCATACACATTTGTTTCAA
Organism: Protopterus annectens; assembly: GCF_019279795.1. Lineage (NCBI taxonomy): Eukaryota > Metazoa > Chordata > Ceratodontiformes > Protopteridae > Protopterus > Protopterus annectens. The sequence goes on from NC_056731.1 coordinate 1,248,357,893, forward strand.
TCATTAATTCAATAAGTTGGAATGATGTTGGATATTACTGGAGTTGTATCACATGTTGGATTATGTGGCTGAACTCTCTCATTAATCCTGTTTTGTATCCATTATGCCACCGCAGTTTCCGAAGAGCATTCTCTAAAATATTTTGCCATAAATAAGATGTTACATGATTGATACTCTATACATTGTATATAGGCATGCTTGACAGATATACGTAGATTTTAACAAAATATGCATTCACCAGGGATATAAGTAGTGAATATTTTCACTAGAGTGCTAAGTCAAGGAATCATGGTATTGGTATGTCTTTAACAAGGGGATAAAATGAGTATTAAAGACACACAGGACAGGGAAACTGTATAGATTATAGAGAAAATACATGAAAGTGAGTTTGCAGCAGGTATACAGAAGGGTTGCTACTAAACTAAAATAAATAACTAAGGATTTGAACAGGAAGTCAAAGTTGGAAAACAATATTCATTTAAGCAGAAGCAGTGCTGGGGCTAACCCTAAAAAAAGTGCAAATTAAACATTGCTGAAAGCTATAATTCCAATGCATTTATGCATCTGTGAGCAACAGAACAAGAAAGCTAAGTAACCTATGTATGAATGTTGGGTTCTCGTTAGCATTTTGAGATTGTTATTTATAACGCATAATAGAAGAGTGGAATTTGAAGGACGGTTTATTGTGTGCTATGGAACAAGGCTTTTGACTAGAAAAAAACTGATGGAACATAATGAATAAAATAAAATAATAAAAAAAAAAAAACAAGCGATCTAGGAATTAGCTGAGTAAAGAACAACATTTGGACAAATGCTTTAATGGAGAGAGAGACAGCATCTTGGATTTCATGTTCTGATTAATTTGCAAAGAAGTGATCACCAGCGAGGTGGGTAAAGGTATTTTGAGACAATGTAGCAATGTTTGCTGATAAGAGCACATTCCTTAAAGTAACAGATACAGTATGTATTTTCACTGGAGGCTGAACTCTCATATAGAAGCACAAATCAGGCTGTCGAAACCACACAGACAGCACTCCCCACATAGCACACAACACACTCCTAGACCAACATATGCTGACAAAATGAAATGTAATCTTCCTAAATAGAAAATACCTCCTAGAATACTTACCAGTAAAGATTATCCCCAGCAAACCCAAAACCACTCAACAAAGCTAACACCTAATGCCATAGATAGAACCTCAATCAGTGCAGCTCCAAATACAAAGCTAACAGGGCAAGCAAACACTTTTCCCAGGACACTAGTCTAGGGCACCCATTGTAAGACATACTAATACCCCAATAGCCAGGCTGACCAAGGAGTAGATAAAGATTAGTTGCTTATCTGGAGGCAGGATCTGCCAAATTACACACACACTCATGTCACTACACAACAGGTACCAGTATAATTCTGTCATAGTCCATGTAGGTGTAAATTACCTGAGATGTACCTTTTCTAACTACATAAACAGAAACATTATAATTCTCTCTGATTATGTGTCTCAGACTGGTATGAGCCTAGCACTGAGCAGCATATTATCTTCACCAAGAATGATGCCACAGTGCCAACAAAAGATGATGGACTTTAACAATTGGTTGAGTTTCTGGTGTCATTCTAAGGGGATTCAATATTTTTTGGTATGGGAATACATGATAAATAGACCATGTTGCTTTGGCAGGCTTTTGAATACTGGTTAAAACTTCATTCTTCCTCATAGAACATTTTTTAGGCAATGCCGAATTGACAAACCTACTGACAAGGCAAAATCAACTCAACTGAACCTTATGGTGGTACTGTTCAATGCCAGGAGCCTAATGAAAAAACTGAACTCCTTCTAAGCACTTCTCGCCCTTCAGAATATAGACGTCTGTGCAGTTATCAAAACATGGACTAAAGCTGCAGATTGTATCCCAGCAGTATAAGGTTGCAGTTGCCTTCCACACTTTCAGACCAGTAGCTGCACATTCAGTGAATAAAAGTGGCGGTGTCTCAATATACATTAATAACAAGCGTACCTCTAGAATGGTTAAAAGTGATGATGTGCTGAAATTTCTCCACATGCAGGTCACCATAGATAAAACACTGTACATATCCTAACAAGCTATAGGTAACCATCTATGTCCCAGGAAACGCATAGCACATACGCAAGTCTAGTGGAGGAGCTCGCCATTCAACCTAACACTTTACTCATTGGGGACTTTAATTATCCTTCTATAGACTGCGAATCCTACATGGCTGAAAATCTACACAAGCACAGAGATTCCTGGATTTCATAAATACAAACACACCTAATAGTGCATATGCCCACTACAATCTCCAATACACTGGACCTCGTACTCATAAGTATAGAAGAATTCTGCACCACCCCCAATGTCATGTCCTCCCTGGTAAGGTCTAACCATAAATCTATCTCCTTCTAAATTAAAATCAGCTCTGTTATACCAGTAAACCCAATATTTAGGAACTATTCAAAGGCAAACTACCTTTTATTAAGCAAAAGTCTGTCAAAATTAAATGTCCATCCAAACCCTGTGAATACAGCAGACTATGCAGCTTTGTTCACAGAAACTCTGTACAACCATGGAATGCCTGCATAGAAGCTGCTGTACCTAATAGAAGTAAGCCCAAAACTAATTCCTAAAACAAATCACCCAGGTGGCATCTAGACTAATCAGGTTATACAACGTAAGGAACAAAAAGTCATGGCTAAAATCAGAAAGTGTAACTTTCACAAAGATAAGAACTATCTCATCAAAATAAATAAGCAGCAAAGAGTGTTAATTAAGTTCAGTAAAGCTAATTTTGAGGTCAAGATAGCCTCCCAGCTAAAGAATAACCATAAGAACTTCTTCAGCTATGTCATAAATTTCAAAGGCAGCACACAGCAGTGTGTTGAACTGGTGGTTAATGGTGCCACATTCACCGAGCCAGGCAATGTGGTGAATTTGCTGGCTGACAAATTTAGTTCTAACTTAACCCCCAACTCACCCCAGCCACCTCCCAAGAAATACCTTCAAACATAACCTCTACACTATAAATAGAGAGCATGTCCTGGTGACAGTCACTAAGGTGAAGACAACAGCCTCGGTGGGCACCAATAATATCCCAACAAGCCTCGTGAGTAGTCTAAAATGTGACCTGTTAGGGCCAATGGAGTTTAACTATGGTCTTAAAATAAGCTTTTTACCATGAGAATGGAAGACGGGAATGCACATCCCTCTTCATAAGACTATCAACAGATTCCAGAAACTACAAACCCATTAAGCTAGCAAATGTTAAAAACAAAGCCATGAAAAGGCTTCGGAAGAAGTTCATTGTATAGTGTGGATGAACAAAAGTGCTTACAATAAAGAACTAGGATTTTTTTTAGCACTCTTTGGCTGTTCTTTTATTACTTTCCATGGAAAGGATTGTCATAGAATTGATCAAAAAAGACATAGGAGACCTTCAGACACTGGATAAATCCTGTTCTGGCTTTGTCAAAGGAAAATCATGCCTACTGAATTTGGTGGACTTCTTAGTGAAGGTCACCAATGCAACGGATTAGGATAAAACAGTGCATGCTGCCTACCTTGACCTGGCTAAGATATTTGATGGGATACCCCACTTGGGCATTGCTAATAAACTGGATAGCCAGCTGGTTCACAGATAGGACCTGAGAAGTTAGGATTGGTAATACCACCTCTTCAAATTGGCCAGTACTAGTGTAGTCCCTCAAGGCTCTGTGCTGGACATTCCTCTTTGGCAGCTACTTCTCAGAAGTCAGGACCAATGTCAAGGTCCTATGACTGACCATGTTTGGATATCAAACTGGCAGCTTCCATAGAATACCTTCAAGATACTTACATCTTACAAGAGGGTCTAACATATACAAATGACTGGTGCCAAAGCCATGGCTTAAAAGCCAATGCCAATAAATTTATTTTTAGAACCTTTTGAGAAGTGTGCCATGCCAGAAAACTATGTCATCAATAAAATTCCATTATGAATTAACCCACTAGTCAGGGATCTGGGAAATATGTAGACAGTAACTTGACTTTTAACCAACATGTAGCCAGGACAGTAAGGAAATTCTTCAATATTGCTTAATGTATAAGTAAATGCATGGCATCTAGGTCCAGGGAAGTAATTGTACCACTGTGCTCGACCATCATCAGACCCATCTTCAGTATGTACCTGAACAGACACATGAAGCAACTGGAATGTCTGCAAAGGTTCCTTACAAAAAAGTACAGGGCATAAACACAATATCCTGTGTGGACCACCTAAAAGCTCTATCTCTATACTCAGTCTTCTACAGACTACTGAGAGGTGCTCTATGCCTGGCATAGAAGGCATCCCTGGACCCTGCTCTGGTGAACCTTTTGCACCTTTGCAAAACAAATAGCATCAGAGCTATAAGAAGAGACAGAGAGAGGGGGGGAGAGAGAGAGAGAGAGAGAGAGAGAGAGAGAGAGAGAGAGAGAGAGAGAGAGAGAGAGAGAGAGAGAGAGATACTGGCATTCCAGATAAGACAGACAATAATACTTTTTGCTGTGAGGACTAGGATAACCAAATAATAGTGATGAGGATGGGCAGAAGAACATGACAAGAAACAAAGCTTTGAATGAATAATTCAGCACAGTGTTCAAAAATGCATAAAGGAGAGATTCATAAAGTTTGAATCCTATGAAAACCGTAATAAATAGTTTGGCTTCTGTCCTTTCTCAGAAATAAGTGCACAGAAGGAATAAAAATTAATGGGTCTTTGTCAACTAAGCAGAGAAATGAAGATGTCACTAGCTAGTCTTTATAACATATCATCTCAAAATGTAGGGTACTGATGTATGGAAACTACTGACTTTAACCTCCACAGCAGGAAATACATAGACTCCATTCAAAGGAAGAATGCTAGAATATCTGGAAGACAGTGGGCCACTGGACATGATCCAGCAAGGACTTACACTAGGACTGACTAACACAGATTGATTAACAAATGCATTAAATCAAACTATGGAGTAAAGATTGCCTGCTTTTACTTTAGCAAGTCTTTTAACATATTCACATTGGCAGCTTTATGAAATATCAGAAAAACATAGAATGAGTCCTGTGTTTCTAATACAGATAGAAATGTAGCTAGACCATTAGACATAGGGGTTGGAGTTTATAGGCAAAAGTTATGTGCATCTGTGCAATGCTATTATACAAGGAGTTCACTGGGAGAAGTGCCAGAGATCTAATCGGGGATGCAGCAGGCTGGTGAAAACATCTGTATAATGAACAAAGGACTGCATAAGAAAGCAGAGCTGCTGCTGCTGCAGTTATTGAGTGAGCAGCACTTTACCAGCACATGGCAGGGGCAGTGCTGCAGTTGTTTGCTGGGCTGATGTGGCAGATCTCTCAGATAAGGAAAGCCCAATGTAGTGAAATATAGCCACTGCTAGTGGATGGATCCCACAAAAAGGCAATACAACTGAGCACAACAACCAACAGAAAGACCAGTGTGGCTGAACACAGAACTGGGGCAACTCTGTTCAGTATATAAATGAGGGTGATAGAAAAGCAGTAAAGAGAAGAACAGCAAGCAAAGGAAAACACTGAAAACAAAAACATACAGCAGGAATGAATAGCAGGGCAGGCATCAGACACAGAAAAACAGACACACAGTGATGATAAACAAAACAAGGTGTGAGGACAACAGAGGGATACATGCATAACCAGGGTGAGCAACTGGTAATGGGGAAGGTTGGACATGAAAAAGAGATGGGGAATAACATGCAAAGAACAAACTCATTAGAAAAGGTGGAGGGTGAGCTGCTATAATTGTCGGATGCCATGCCAGCACAAAGGGCAAAAAATGTAGGCATCATTTTTAGGCTGCTAATGTTATGGGCTAGTTCCTTCCTTGGAAGCCTGATGGATGGGACCTACTGGTCATGCAAGTCTACTGTTGTGCCAGATGGAACTCCATATTACTAGCACCCCTCCAATGTTAGTATATAAAGGAATTGAGGCCATTACCCTGCTTGATTAACACAGAGGTGATGATCTTCAAGATAAAGACCAACACTCCACTATCAGGTTACTGCTTTCTAGACTTGCACACCTAAATGAGTTGTACTAAGAGAAACCAGATAAGGAGGGTGTGCTGTCACTGATCTTGCGTTAGGAAGGCATGCTGTTACTGATCTGGAGTTAGGAGGGCATGCTGTCACTGATCTGGAGTTAGGAGGGCATGCTGTCACTGATCTAGAGTTAGGATGACATGCTGTTACTGATCTGGAGTTAAGAGGGTATGCTGTCACTGATCTGGAGTTAGTAGGGCATGCTGTCACTGATCTGGAGTTAGGAGGGCATGCTGTCACTGATCTGGAGTTAGGAGGGCGTGCTATCTGATCTGGAGTTAGGAGGGCATGCTGTCACTGATCTGGAGTTAGGAGGGTGTGCTGTCACTGATCTGGTGTTAGCAGGGCGTGCTGTCACTGATCTGGAGTTAGGAGGGCGTGCTGTCATTGATCTGCAGTTAGATTTCTGAAACAACACAAATATCTACACTTTTGAGAATTAGGGAGGTGTTAAGGAAAGTAGTTTGATATTTACACTCCTAGGATTCAGTAGAACTGCACTGATATTGCCAAACCTGAATTTGTATTTACTAGGTTAATAGCCTAAGTAGACTGAAATTGCCTAAAAAAGACACTGTTGGAGTAGATAAAGTCTCAGATGGTATGTGAAAGTCCTGATGAGATAGATAAGTCCAGATCATCTTTGGGGAAAAAGGCAGGCCTGTCTTCTATGCTCCTCCAGGCTGAAACACATTAAGGCTCCTCAGAATGACATCAACTAATGAAGCCAGTCTTCATTTGCTTGTAATGAACTGTTAATGCTTCTTTTATAGCTGAGAATTTTAATAAATACTTTTTTCTTCCAGCTGTTAGTAACCACTCTTGTTTAACAAAGGACATAAATTTATATAATGCACTGTATCCATACTTTGACTTTAATGTTGTTATGCTCCAGTTTGATACATCTTAGATGTAGAGGTATTGTTTGGCTAGACTGTATTTGCCTGCTTGCTAAAATTATTTGAGAGGACCTTTTCATATCTCTGTACTATGCATTTAACAATGTGTTATGAAATGCTGAGTTCTGGCAGACAAAAGAATTCTACTATTAATACTATTTATAAGAAAGTAAATAAAACTTCAGTTAAGTGCTTATAGACCCATAAGTCGAGCATCTATCATCGGTAAATGTTTTTAAAATGTCACTTGAATAAGCTGATTGTGCAGAATAGTTATAAGAAAAATGTTGATATCTTCTGACATGTATTCTTGGGCAGTTATTGAAATTTGTGATATAGCTAAGTTGGTAATTGACTTGTGTCTGACTCTTGTGGTTGTGTCCTTTAACTTAGCTAAGGTATTCACTAACTTGTGTTAATATATAATAACTTCAACAATGGATCAATTAGGTATTGATAGGTATATTGTAACACTAATACCACAACAGTAAGATGATCAGTCAGAACTGCTATTAAGGGCTCATAATCATATGTTTGTACTATGAAATCTGGAGTCCCTCGGGGATCTGTTTGGGAACTGCGCTGTTTAGTTTAGGGTTTTCAGCACCTCAGGGGGTAAGCTTAAATGATTAATTAAATTTGCTGATAACTGTAAGACTGAGTTATAATGACTTCAAATATTAATATAATTGCTTTAAACAGTTATCTCATAGAAGTTGGTAAATAGTGACCTAGCTGGTGTAGAATTTATAGGAGAATTGTGTGACAAACTATTAGAACAAGTTAGGAGCTTAAAGGATTTAATGATTATGATTAACAACAAAGTTATATTTAAAGATCATGTTTGTCAAATACACTGTAGAGAAATGCAATATTTACGAATGCTCTTTAAAGCAAAGGATATCCATGATCCAGATCATATGCGACTTTATAGAATCCCATTTAGATGTCTACACTAATATAATTAATCTTTTTGTACATTTACCATAGTACAGGTTAAATCACTTGAATATGTACAAAGAACATTTGCAATGTTAATTGCATCATTAGGGTGTACAGTATAAGTCTTCCCCGGGATGAATTAACACCTACACTAAGTGTACACTAAGTACACACCATTCTGAATGAACAGACAACACAGACATAACTCACACCATCTTCCTTCTAATTTTAGTTTTCATATTGATATTCTTGCAGCTTTAAATATTGACAGGGATTCATAAAGGTTACCACAAAGTGTAGACTACATGCACACTTAGTGTAATCTTTCTGAGTGACTAGAAATGACAAAAAAAATGTGATATGAATGTTGCTGAATACATATAATGTTCAGAGGGGAATTTAATAAAACCTACATTTTTTTACCATGTAGGCATCGCACCATGCTGCTAACATGGCTGTGAGCATTTTTAGATTCAGTAAGTGCTGCTGAGTGGCGCACACAAGAGAACCATCACAGAAACTTCTGTGGCATGCAAATCACCTAATAAGCAGGTGAGTCTGCACACAAGAGAACCAACACAGTAACTTCTGTGGCATGCAAATCACCTAATAAGCAGGAGAGTCCCATTAAAATGAGGCAGGTAGAGTGATCTAGCAAGTAGATAGGCAGGTCTACGGACCCAGTGTCAGTGTCCATAGCATAAATGGAAAAATTCCATGTAGAGGAGAATAGGCAGACAAAGGGGGCTGTAAAAATGTACATAGATGGACAGAAATGGCAAAGCATGTACAGATATGAGTGAAACTATCCTCTGTGTGTCTGAAAAATTAAAGGAAATATGTTAAATTAAATTTTTTTTAATAATCTGAACATTTGCACACTGTGTTACAAAGCGCAAACATGCTTTATAAAACAATAAAAAAGTAGAAAAAGCAAAATTAATATGATGTGACAGAAATGTATTACATGACCCTGTGTGGAGTATCTCCAATGGTGCATTGGTGCTGTTGCTAATGTGGTAGGACTTTGAAGTGTATAGTTTCCAGGCTGTGAGCACGGATCCCTATGCAAATGAGGTGGAGTTACTCAATAGTACAAAGGGGTGATCTTGTCTGCATGCTCCTTTCATGTAGGCAGAGAACCATACTGTTGTTTACAGAGGAGGTACCTGACATCAGGGGAGGGTGTGTCCAATTATTTATAATCTTATTTCAGCCTGTTTGTGCAGCCTGTCGTAGTGCTGAGCATATGCTTGCAGGGGGGGGGGGTATGTGCACTCACTTCTAAGCTTTGTTTAGCTAAGGGGAGTGTGTTTCCACGTGTTTGCACAGCACACCACTATGTTGAGCGCAGAAGTCTGGGGAGGTGTACACTGACTGCTAAGCTTTGTTTACCTACAGGGTGCGTGTGTGCATGTCATGCCACAGTGCTAAGTGTATCTAAAACCCAGTGACATATTAATTAGTTTTGACCTCTGTTTAACTTAAACTAGGGCCATTAAATGATGTTAATGATATACTAGACAGGTGCAATGCATCATAGGTAGTCAATCATACAGTCAGCACCTACAGCAAAGCACTATAAAGTAAGCATAAACCCGGAAATCTGATTCCTCCCCCCATATTCTGCACCATTAGAGTACTGACTTGGGCATTTTTACTGACTAGTGGCTGCTGCAGGTCTGCTACATCTGTATGTGCTAGATGCTGAAGTCGATGCTGCTGCTGCTGACAATAGGCAAGACAGAGAAGAAAAAAAGTGTTTAAGCCCAGGATAACCTTCCAGGGGCTACATGAGCTGGATATTGTAGAGCACTATAGGGAAGACAGGGACATACTACAAGAACTCACTGAGCTCTGCCGCCATCACCTCAAACCCAGAGCCAACAGAGAGGAACCCATCCCAGTGGAAACAAAGGTATGTGTAGCCATTAGTATACTAGATACACGTACTTTCCAAAGACCAACTGGGGACATGATACGGGTCTTACAGGCATCTGTTTCCAGGGTACTCCACCAGTTCTTGGAGCAATGCTACCACATGCCAGTGAGCACATTTATTTTCCCCTCACCCATGAGGCAAGGGCCAGCAATATGCAACACTTCTACCATGTAGCACACCACCTTGAGATTTGCCCATCTAACTGCAAGCAGCCACACGTGGATATACTGGTAAATGTATACACATAGCTAGGATAATAGTTATCCCACTGCTAGGATACTAGATGCAGATAACAGTACAAAGCAATATCACTCTGCAGACTACAAATGCTGTTCAACACAAGCCTAGTTTTTGTAATGCACAAGTACTGTGCCTGCAATCAAATAAACAACACCCAAACTGTGGCGCATGCAATAGGTACTGCAATCCATAGTGAATACAACCAGATAGGTAGGGGTTCTAGTCTTACTGCAGGCTACTTTTTATGTGTGTGTGTGTGTGTGTGTGTGTGTGTGTGTGTGTGTGTGTGTGTGTGTGTGTGTGTTTGAGTATCTGTATGTGTGTGAGTGTCTGTGTGTGTGTGTGTGTGTGTGTGTGTGTGTGTGTGTGTGTGTGTGTGTGTGTGTGTATATACCTCTAAAAAACAACTGCCATGACCTCATGAGCTATCCACCTGCAATGGTTATGAACTTTTTGGCCCTGCAACTTGGTGCTGGAATCCACACTGCCCTCTTCCACAAGGCCTGATGATGGCATCCACCTTAAGACTACCAGCTGACAGTGTAGTATCAGGACTTAAGCCATGGCACATACAATTAATACTGTGATCTACAGTGTGTAAGACTAAATAGGTAGGGGTTCTAATCTTACTGCAAGCTACTTGGTGCGCGCATGTGTGTGTGTGTGTGTGTGTGTGGGTGTGTGTGTGTGTGTGTGTGTGTGTGTGTGTGTGTGTGTGTGTGTGTGTGTGTCAGCTGACAGTATAGTATCAGGACTTACGCCGTGGCATGTACAATTAATACTTCAATCAACAGTGTGCAAGAATAGGTAGTGAGGGGATTCTAACCTCACTGCAGGCTACTTGATGTACATGTGTGTTTGCATGTATACCCCTGCAAGACAACTGCCATGCCCTCATGAGCTATCCACCTGCAATGGTTATGCACTTTTTGGCCCTATAACTTGTGGCTGGCATCCACACTGTCCTCTTCTACAAGGCCTGATGATGTCATCCACCTTAGGACTACCAGCTGACAGTAGCATCAGAACTTAAGTCATGGTGCGTGTGAGTAATACTGTGATCTACAGTGTATAAGACTAGAAAGTTAGGGGTTTTATTCTCACTGCAGGCTATGTGGTGCACGTGTGTGTCCCAATGGCATAAATATGATCATCTTTGTAACATAGAAATAGGTATGGTTTTGCAGTATTTTATTTGTAGATTGTGATGTGGCCTCCCAGTGGACTGACCACAACAAGGCGTGCTGATGTCATCAAGCAGAGTATGTCCTGAACTGATAGTACTAGCAGACATGAGGTGTGTAGCGTGCATCACATACTGTAATCTGTAGTGTGTACCATTACATATATAAGTGTTCTCATCTACATACAGGCAACTTCCACTATAGTCAGACAGCTTGACTGAGTCTAGGGGGTTGTATGCCCTGATGTACCCTCACCCAGGTCCATGGTCACTGGTTCGATAATATCCACCATGTGTAACAGTCATGCTCCCCCTGTTACATATCCAAACTGCATACAGTGAACTGTGTGTAGAAGACATATGTGTGCTGATCAGTTCCATGATGATCACTCCTACATCCATACAGATATGGATACACAGACAAAGAGGTGTACAGTTATGCTGGTCAGTGTAACCACCACATACGTGCAAGGGTATAACAGTTGCCGTTGTCCACTCAGTTGGTGTGCAGCCAATAGTGTCAGTATGACTGCATGGGTGCCCCAATGGTGTTAGTAATCCTTGTCAGATCTCATGTGGAATGCAGCCTGGAATGTTAGCATGTGCAATAGATGCTGTGTATCCTCCACTGAGAAACCAGTTATGAACTACTCTGTAAATATGGAAGTCATGGGACAGGTTGTAGGAATGTCATATATCACATGTGGTGGGGACAAGGAAGTGCAGTTGATGAAGACAGTGTGGGTGTACAGGTCAGGTATGAGTCTAGATCCATCATATGTGGCATCATGACATATGAGGTAATTGAAAATCTGGGCCTGTCCTTTGAGGTCACACATGTAACTACACTGTGCATTGTGGTTCTGCTTTGCGTGGGTGGCTACTTGTGTCATTTACCATGTATACTCAACATTGCAACAACAGTATGTGCTTCTTTTAGCTGAGGAGGTAGTACCTCCATGTAAGGGGGGCACCCTCATTCCAACTGTCACACAGCACTGTCCACCTGTTACTGTACAACCTGCTAATGGCAATTGCCCACCTGTCAGTTTTGCTGAGCCATGATGAGCCTGCATCACTCCTGTCACATACAGCCAAGTTCATGCCGCTGTAAAGTTGCTGACATAATACATGGGAGTAGAGCTCTGCATACTTGCCTGTCCCATTTGAAGGAGAGGTGCAGTCACCCTATGTCAACCATCCCACAGAAGGTTATAAATGGCTGTCTTGACATATATGTCTGTATTGTGTGCATGGTTGGGTACATGCTGGTAGTTCTAAGGAGACTGATCTGTGGCCAGATCCCACCAGGGAGGACCTCACATTGGGGTGCTGCACTGGTCACCCATATCGGTAAACCCATAATGCACTACATTGGTTCTGCATGCGGGGATGTCACAGTAGTGCTGTAGGGCATTGTAGGTAAGGACCTGGACCATCCTTTGGGCAACTGAGCCTCAGCATGACTAAGCAACACAGTGTGTACATATTACACTTCCTTAAAGTGCTTGTCTGAGCTCTACATAGACACCTTGCATGAATCTCTTCCTGCAACATGCTGGATGTAACTGCAACACTTACTTGCACAGAGGATAACCAGCAGATAGTGCCAAGCGGTGTCCTCAGATCTCTGAGTCATGTCACCTGAAATGCCATGATAGCAGTTAGCATAGATACAAGCACAGACACTGTTGTACACCAAGTAACACTGGACCACACACTGTTACGTTTGCTCAAGGCCAGAACATGCCTACCAGCTGTAAACAGCAGAGCCCATTGAGTGTTACACTATGAAATGGATGTCAGAAATATATCTCACTCTACCAACCATGCCCTGACAAGGTGTATGACAATATTAGGCCAGTAGACCTTGCTGGAAACTTTGTATGTCTTGTCCAGAGTATTATGTCAGCCAGTGGATAGGCAAGTGTCTGGCAGTGGGAGACCTGCACTGCAATGACACCAGTCACAAGTGAGGTTCACCTTCCTCCATTATTGGTGTACCCCATCTATCTATTCCCTCTCTGCAGTCACGGCCAGTGCCAGTGACCTCTGATTGAATACAATAGCAGATGATTGTGACAGCTCCTAATATGTAGATTCCCACACAGAACCAACAGGAATCCAACATGGTTAAGACACAGTCAGTTGTACTTTGAGCCACTGTAAAAGACTAACTGCCAATGACTGCACAATACTCTCCAGTGGGACATCATTCACCCCTAAAAAATATTGCAGTGTCTGCACACCACACACAGTTGAGCCATTACACATGGAGTTATGGATACACAGAGTAATGGGGTCTTTGACTCTCACTGGTTGGTAAAATGTGAGGCTGCATTCACTGTCGTACACCCTACACTGACAGGTGTGCGATGTAAATCCCAGACTGTCACTGCTATACTGAATGTGGTATTCATCACGGCTATCATTGTGTGCAAAGGTACCCTTGTTATGTCACTACATAGGCATATCATACAACTGTAGCAACCACACAGGTTACCTGGTTAACAAATCACACCATAGATCACAGGTCCTATGGAGTCCATGTCATGACCTTACATGTATAGTCTGTCCCCTACATGCTTTGGATGGATGTGTTTGGCTCCATACAGGGTGGTGTTGGATCCCACTGTGTACCTCCCTCATATCCATGACAGGACTAACACGTCTCACCTGTTCTACATGCCTACAACATCATTGGGTTATACATAATACATGCTGTAGAGACAGATATGTAACACAGACAGTAGACCCTACATGAAACAGCCCCCCCCCATGCATCTGAAGCACACATCTGCTGTGACACACATCATGTGCAGGTTACACACTGGGATGCAGAGCATGACAATCATAACTGGTGTTGGGAGACTGCCTGTACAGGACACAGGTTGTTTGTAGATGGGTCATCACCATCACCACAGCTTGTAGATGTCTGAGTTCCCAAAACCCGGGTGACACATATCAAGAGTGGCAGACCTGTTCAGAGATGAGGAATGCATCAGTATGTTGAATGCTGCCATTTTCCTTGTTAGCCTGTTATACACATATCAACCTATGGAGCCATGCACTTACAGTGCTGTACCTTGCTGAAGACATATTTCTGGTGTGCTGACATGCCATCCTGTGCTGCTTCATTGCCACTGTGTACCCACAGATTATACCAACAGACCCCTGAAACAGAAACAGGTAAGTGACACACGTGTCATCGTGTAAGTATAGAGCAATTACATCATACAACATAAGGTACACCAAAGTATGTGGCATACTTGTGATAAATGCCAGCATACAGTATCTGTCATTAACTACTGCAAGTGCCATGGCAAAACAACACAGCATTACACAACTAGTAACCCTGTGCATCAGACACATAGCTTCATTTCCCTGCATTGATGGCAAGGATGACAGTGATGTGGCACAGGTATCATCACTTGCACAGAGCGTTGTGTGGGAGTGTAGGAAGCCTAGGATGACCCATATGGTTGACAGCATTTGTGTGAGCCAGGAAGGGAAGCAAGTAAGATGGACCATGGAAAGGTGCTGTGTGTGTCTGTAGGTGACCTGCATTTGACAGGGGTGTGTGACTGTGTGTATGTACACAGTCAAGCTATGTGCTAGCCCTACATGTGTGTATGTTGGACAGCTTTGGACCATACATGATAGAGTTGACAGTTCACCATCTCCAGTCCCGAATACAAGAACTAACTCTGCTAGGAGTTGCACTGCCACCTCCATGTCCAAGGTCAGAAGTAATGCTAGTACCTAACGGTGACTGTTGTCTGCTGGGATCATGTCTCCCACAGGAATGCCCAAGACCACGGGCCCATGGCCTGCCAGTTCATGGTGTGGAAAGCACACATCTCGCTGTAGTGCTGGATGTACTGCCACTACAGGAGTGTGATTGTGCACAGCCACATGGATTCTCAACAGATTGGGTTGCTGACCTACATCCACCAGTCTGACACTCAACTCCAACCACACATTCCAGTACAGGCAATGTGTGGCCCAAGACAGACACTGTCTCAGCCCACCTTCTGTCCACTGCATCAGTCAACCGATCCAGGTTGTCCCCAATGTTGTGGAGGCAGTCACAGATGTCAGACTGTGCTGCATCCATAACCCTAAACATGCATCTGGTATTCTATTCAGAATGTGCCTGTGCCTCTGCAACAGGTGGTGGATGGACAGCAGGCCTCCTGCAAGCAACCCTGTCAATCCACCTGTGTGGGACTTCACCAGCTCTCTGGCTATGGCCAGTGTCTACACTCAATGGAGCCATAGTTGTCACACTTTCCTGTTCAATGTTCCCACCCTCTGGCTGCCCAAAATCTGTATCCTCCGGGGACAGGGTATGTGTGGGCATACTGACTGAGGTGAAAATGGAGGCAGAAGAGGGATGTCTACCTCTGGGACAGATTTATCACCCAACACCCCCACCTTTGCCTCACTGTGGCTACCATCATCATCAGAGTCTGAAGAAATACTAACATTAGGTTGTATAGGGGACAGAGACAACCCCCCCCCCCGGTCACCTGTGATAAGAAAGAAAAGATCAGTACATGCATACTTGCACTATTGTGTACAAAACATCTAGCAATACCCATAATAAGAAAGACCCACAACTGGATTAGTGGTCAAATGTTTCCTATCTGCTTTTGTCCAAAATAGATTTCCTCAGAACAAAATACACATTCAAATCAAAACCTTTATAGCAATCACTTCAAGTAAATTAAGTAAAACATGACCAGTACAATTTACCTTTTAATTAAGCGATATGACGGTATACCTGATAAATTGACACATAAAAACCCAGTACACCTGTCTTAATAAATATATTGAAATACACATTTCACTGTCTAATTTAATGTCCTTTCAACCTTTTGGGTTTTAAAAGACATTTTAGAATAAATGTCTTATTAAAACCAGGAGGCTTATATTTTCTTAACTGGCATTGCCAAAGTGTGTATTTGTTCAACTACACTCCTGTAATTACCTCATTTATGACCCTTATGTACATTTGCCAGAAAGGAAAATAAAAACATTCTACCCTGTTTACACACAACACTATGTTGAAACAGAGCTTTATTCTGGCCCTTAACTTTAATGGAAAATAAATGTTCCTTAACAAAACAGTGTCATGCTTACCAGGAGCAGGAACATGGCCTTGGTCACTACCTGATGGACCTGTGACAACACAACAAGGTAATATATCTGTATGTCTTACATTTACAGTACCTAATGTGTTACTTGATGTATTGGTCTCATTCTGAGTATGAGAATACAACTGAGCTACTCCCCCCAGAGACCTAAGAACTGACAACCACATAAAAATATGTACAGCCTGGCACACTGACTGCTACAGTATTATAGTGTTGAGCACAGTAATCCTACCTGCATGGTCCTCTGCTGTGGAAACTGTGGCACTCACCTCCATGACGTATGGTGTGATGGATGTCTGGGAGCTGTCGTGTGTGCCTAGGTTCACCAGGAATTCCTCAGTGGCCATGCATGGTTATACCACTGCAGGCCTTCCACCAGTGATGGCATGATCCCTGGCTACATCTGCTGCCCTTCATCATGCAGAATTGATAATGTCTGTTGCATGGTGTTGAACCTGTTCATATGTCCTGCCCTGATACTCCATGTCATTCACATCATGGACAAGGTCTTCCCACAATGCAGCCCACTGTTCCCTGTTTTGCCCCCCCCCGGAGAGTAGGATGTGATGATGTTGCCTTAGTCCTTCAAGTATAATTTCATTTGCAGCATCAGAGAAGGGTGCATGGCATCTATGACACATGATTTCTGAAAGACAAAAAAGAGGACTACATTACAGGATCACATACGTGGAAGTACACTATGTAGAGATACAGCAAGAACAACATGGCGGGCGCTATCCACTGTTTGTTCACACGTCATACTCTGGAGTGTTCAGACATACTAAATATGTAGATACAACTGAGATAGTAGCAATAGTCAGGTATTCACATGTGTGCCATGACAGATGCTGCTGTATGGTCATACGCCCAACAATACTCGGGTCTACTATAGTGTCTCCTACAAGCCATTTAAACATGCTTCTCATCAGCAGGTGATTGCCTCTAAACCAATCAGTGGGTTTGAAATTCTAATTGCAGCTAGCACAGCTGATTTGCAGTATTTTATTTATGGTTTGCACATTTTGCACAATTTTTTATATGTGTTTTGAAAGTCTTTAATGTTCATTCGTTTTACTTGGAAGGGGATGTATATGTGATATTATGAATTTGTATTTGTTATGTTTTTAAGTGGCATATACATTTTAGGTAATAGAAAATTAATATTAATAAACTAGGAGAGTATTTAAAGCAGGATCAATATATGTGTTTTTTGTATGTGTCTGTTATTCTGATGAAGTTTGTTACTTAAAAAAATGAAAGCGCTTAATAAATACTTTTTGGTGGATCCTGGTGTGCTACTTCTATTTGTTTTTTGTGGTTTGGAATATCTGTGGATTTTCTGATTTGTAGTATCATCAGCCAATGACATGCAATCACTGTACAATATATAAGGCCTTCATGTATGTTAGGGCCCCTTTCTGATAAGTTGTGCTGGACATTACTGGGGTGAGGAGACTGCTTCATCACAGAGTGCAGGTCTGTAGCAGGAACCTTACCACAGTGATGTGTGTGGTACAGGCTGCAGCTACTGCTGCTGTTAATAGACATAGGCAGAGAGTGTGAACACTTTGGAGGACAACAACCTGTAGGAGTAACTGCAGGAGCTGTGTCAGCCTTGTTGTAGAGGCAGAGCCAGAGTGAGGCTACCCTTTCCACTCCAAATAAGGCATGTGTTTAAGGTAAGTACGTTAGGCAATGATATCATTAACAAAATACTAGGCAACATGTTTGGTGTGTCCTTGGGTAAGATGGAGTATAAATATAAGAATATGTTCACCATTTGGGCAACAACCAGGCCATGTGTTACAGTCTGGTAGCAATTTGCAGTGTGTATGAGAACAGGCCTTGTTAGAAGCAGAGACTTCCAATGTCTATGTTAGCTGTGCAGATGTGATAATCTGCACCGTGACTTTGGAAGTATTGTGTGGTGCACCCTGATATTAGTGGCCCTCATTTGCTGTACCCATGTTGACATTCAGTGTGAATGCATATTAATGCAAGAGATGACACTTTATGCACATATAAGTTTTGCTATGGGGATATGTGGTCTGTTCCTCCCTGCAGGCCTGTGACCTCCATCAGTGAAAAGCAGACATGTCATTTGAAATACATTATGTGGACTGCATGACTTAGTCAGTACTTGCTGCCTCAACAATACTGTAAATTCACTTCTACATACCACTGGATTTGAAGCCAGGACTGTGTGTGCCACAATGTACCATTTGCAAGGCAATTAATTGAGTGAGATACTCAGTCACTGCTACAGCAGGTGTATTTTCAAGATATATATATGCACACATCCAGGCTGTGATAAACACTTTCTACATCTATCAGTATGTGTGTGACTTTATATGGATGTATGTATGGAACAGGCTCCCAGATGAACATGTATTTTGCCATTAATGCCTTAGCAGGTGTCTTTCTACATGTTTCTGCTGAAGGGTACCTTTACTTGGTATCACAGGCCTTACTTACATCCATTATTCTGTGTTTGGCTTTTTAGTGGTGTATTATTGCACCAGAGTCCAAGGTGCACTCCCATTTGTAATCTTTTTACTTTAATTAAATTTTCATCACATTTGTACAACATGGCCCGGCTCATAGCTCCGCTGCAACACGCTCAATGACTGTAACTGACAATTACTATGTTTCATTTAAACCACCTCTTTTAAAGTAAGAGGTGTGTGGCATGGCAGGTTAATGTAGTGGTCTGCAGGTGTGATAGTCTTGGGTTCGAAATATGGGACAGGTGTTTATTTTGTAAGTGTGTATTACAAGTTTATAAACACATATAGTCAATAATGCTCTATTTAGCTGAGCTTAGCAAAGTGCAGTGCCGCACAGCAACAGGCTAAAAAAATATAAAGAAAAGAAAAATGGGGAGATAGGAAAGTGGTGAAATGGGGTGCAAGCAGGGGGAAAAACATAGTAAAAAGCAGGTAGGGATGTGCAGTAATAGTGTAGGGAATAACCATAGCTATCCATTTCTTGTACAGCAACAACTGTGTACATTGACAGAATTTGTACATGACTTTGAACTCTCAACCCCAGAGAGAAAGGTGAGGACATGAATAACTGCATTGTCAAGCCAATTGGACCAAATTACATGTGTCCAGTGGACATGTGTGTGAAATGGAGAGCTCTGTATGGGATGCTATTTCAGGTACCCATTTTTTTTAAGGTGAGAGTGGAATTATAGGAAAGAGACGTGGGTACATGTGGGGGAGGTAGATTGGGTAGGTGAGGATGCATTTGCAGACAGACAAGACAGCATACAGGGGTGGTGTGTGACACATGAGTGTGGTGAAAACCTTGGATAGGGAACACATTATGGAATCTGAGTCCCATGTGCCTCCAGATGGCAGCAGCATGACTCACATCCTCACCCATGGGAGTATTGGCACTGCTCTTTTACTGCATTGAAGGTGGCAGTGCTGGAAGCTGGGCAATGTGGTGAGGCTGCCCCACCAGGTTGGCCAGCATGCCCTCAATCCAGCGCAGGTGACAGTCAAACCCACTGTAGACTATCCTGCGCAACAAGGCTGGCAGCTCATCCTGGGTGACAACACCCCCTCCACCACTGCTCCCAGAGAGGGGCTGGGCCCTGTCCTGTGGGGCAGTACTTCCCGATGCCACAGATAGTGCAGTGGCAACAGAGGAGGCATCACCGGTCTGGGTCCCAGATGTGTTGGAACCCAGTTGCATGCAAGGTTGAAGTAAGGTAGGGGGATCAGCCAGAACCAGTCTACCTTGATGTGCTGTGGTGATAGAGGTATAGCAATAAGTTAAGGTTAGTAATACCCAAACCATTGTTAGTAGTAACAGAATGGAACATCATTTTAATTCATACAAATGCATATTAATGTATAGTATGCATAACAGAGCAGTAAATAACATAACAGTCAGTATGGTAACAGCACACCATTAAGAAGTAAGCCATAAAGACAACAAAATAGTTTAACAAAGTATGCTAATAGTGAATCATAATAACACATAATATTACATCAAATTTTCCAAAAATATAGTTAGTTAAACAACATGTGTTAATATTAAATCATAATAAATAACAATAAACAAATGAAGATAAGTGGTGGGGAGAGAGACAGAGAAAGAGAAGCAATCCATTACTGACAATGCAGAATATATCCCTGAAAACACTGCTACTAAATATTCTACAGGTGTTTAGTGTCAGTTTTGAGTACAATGACTACAATTCTCTTATAGCTGATGTAGCACATACTTACTTCTCAAACTGTTAGCATGGGTCAGTATGGGCCAAGCAATAACAAATGCAGGTACACTACTACACATACCACTTTCACATAATGTAGACTTCTATAACTACCAAGGTGTTCTGTAAGCAGATTTGGTAATACATTGCATTCCAGGTAATCATTTTTCTGGTAATCCTGTGACAGATGGATTAGGCAGTTTTAATTACATTACGTAAATTGTGACACTTGAGAGGCATGCTTGTGTACAGTACAAAATCTAGACATCCGTCATGCCTTAGTTGGCAGCCATGGAAATAGAACCCGATAGCTGTTACTGCAGGTGACATCAGCAAAAAAAATAACTTTATTGGTATTGCTGATAACTGTCTGTGAAATGTTAGCGCAATCATATCTGCTGATAACATGTGCTACCTCAACCACATATCATAAACCTTTTTTTCCTGGAGTGGGAGAAAAAGAGAGAATTATGTGACTAAATCCATTTTGTATTCTAGAACTATTACGGTGTTACACTTGACTGTGGCAACCTTACCATAGACAAGTAATTCATGTAGCTCTACTGCAATGGTTATGACAACACAATCCTGCTGTACACCATTTTGCTTACTGTTATTGGTATTCTTTATTGTATATTGCAATACAGTTGTTATAGTCCATTTATTGCACTACAGCTCTACTTGCCCAGTTATTGCACTACAGTTCTACTTGCCCATTTATTGCACTACAGTTTTTATGGTGTATACTTTATTGCAGTAAATACTCGACTCGTTCTTGCTTATTGCACTTTAGTTAGCATAATACATCTGTACATACTACACAACTTGGCCAGGTGTCTGGCAGGGGATGTGACATTGCAAGCCCTCTCAGCTACAGCTGTTGGGAAAGAAGCACATGATTATGCATACCAGTTTTGCAAATATTCAGATTGCATATTGGTAAAATAGAGGAAATATTACTTACATATTTGTGAGGCATTCTCTGTCTAGCTTCTTGGACCCAGGTGTCCAAGGTGCCCCCTCTTTCTCCTCTTCAGGTCATCATAATGGTGATGACACTGCTCACCTGTGCAGGGGATACCAGTAACACTGGTGAGTTCCCTGGCCAACCGATCCCAAGCCTCTGCCTTACACTCCAAGCCCTGGAAACTACCCTTCAGCAACCTGAATTCATGATTTTTAACCAGGAGCACAACAAAGACCCTGGATTCCTGAATATCTCATCTCTGCACCTGAAAGTACCCACCTTCACCAGCACCACCTGTCATATCTACAGTAGATAAGTCTCCAAAGACTGTTGCAGAATCCCCACCTATTGTGCTTAATATAGGCAGTTTTCACACCCTTATATATCACTGGGCAACATTCAAAAAAGCATCAAATTGCTTAGCACTGCACAAACCATCTCTAGTACTCGTACAACCAAGGTTTTAGAAAAGCTAAGCACTGCGCAAAGAGTAGTAACCATTAGTATGTTTAAGCAGTGTGCAGCAGTGCCAAATTTCACAAATTTGTTTTTAAAATTAAACCTATATAATAAATTAAATTATAGATATCTTATAACTGCTACGGACTCAAAGCTAGGACCTACTAAGCATTAAGCTGTAACTCTACCCATGTAGGTACTTGGATATTATGAAAACTAGTTTACCTTCACATATATCTGAGCAGTATTTCCTGTTGCATACTATTACTATACATACGACATAAATCACAGCATCCTCTGCCCAAGCACCTTATACTGACTAGCCTAATTAACAATGATGTGTGCAAATAAGGAGGTCTAATTAGAAGCCTACCTTTCTAAAACAAAAATATCTATCTATCTATACAAATAACAAATGCAAACATGATAGAGAGTTATAAGACGAGTTGAACCTTATTGTTTCAGAGATATGCTGTTTTAACAAGTGTCTTGCTGAATGTAATCTTTGACTGAGTCATAGAAGAGTTTAATCTTTATTGCTCCTGAACTATATTGCTTTTATAAGTGTCTTACTTGAATATTATCAATGATAGAGACATTGTAATATGTGCAGTCAAGACTGTTTTACTATGCAAGTTAATCTCTGTTCTATGCTCAAGTTACTACTTAATAAGCCTGTGTAACTGTCTATTTTTTATCTCTCTGTGTGTCTTACCACTGTCTCTCTTTTCCCTTTATATTCCCAGCTGCTCAACCTGGTTTTCCGGTATTAAGGAGAACTTGCCCTGCGTGCTGAAAACAACTTTTCTCCTCAACACACTGCGGTTTCCCTTGACTAAGGAACTGAACCTTTCCTCCCCTCTGCTACAGTCCCCAAGGGAATTTAATTATAAGTAAAGTACTTACTTTAAACCAAAGTCGTAAGACAATTAGTGTGAGATATCCTAGGTTGTAAGTTTACTTTCACCAGCCAGAACAGCCGGCAGCCTTTACTATCGGCTCCCATACCTGTCACCCCTTCCCCCTTCTTAGACTACAAGTATTTTTACTGTTCTTTCTCTTCAATCCTCTATAGCATACTTACTGCCCTGCACTCTTTTCTCAGTATATATTGCCTCTGCTATACAGCTTTTGTCCACTAGAGGGCAATAGTTTTCTTTAGACCACCATTCTGACTCCAATTTTAAGTAACTTACAGGCTCTTGGATTCTAATATTCTGGAAGAGCTAATACTCCCACTCTATTCTTTCTTTCTTCTAATATTCTTCATTGCCAACCCTCTCTGCATATTCTATTATCAAGGCATTGTGTCACCTTACCCTCTGCTGCTTTACTTACCTTTGCTTACTGCTCCTCTGATTGTTTTCCTAGGGTGAACTCCTCTGTGGCTCATCCCGCTCCATTCGCCCTGCGGGCTCACTCCGTTCCCCTATCCTGCCCCCAAATTCCACCTGCCCCCAGTAGTCCTAAACTTATACTCTAACTGCCACACCCCTATGCATTAGGACCAACCTCTAACTCCTCCCCTTAAAGTGCTATTACCTCTATTATATTCTCACTTTACCCCTATCTCCTCCCCCTTAAAGAACCATCACTCATTTACCTTTATCTATTACCCTACCACTCTATCCACAAATATCCCTACATTTAACCACCTTAACCTAAACAAATGGCTCAAGGATCCTGTAAACCCTTACCTTTATTACTACTCCTAATTATACTTATCATTCCCTATCTACTTACTCTCTACGAACACTATAGATTCCTAGGACTGCATACCCACATCACACACACCTCTGTCCTTACCCCCAGCTCCACTCATAGTGTTAGCAACCTCCCCAGCTCAGCTAAGTACTCAGCAGCCATATTTCATAGACTCCATCACATCTCTCAATGTAACTCACTAGCTAGAAAAAATAAGAACCTAATTTTTAAACTTCTACAACTCATCCTAAAAGTTCAGGTCCACTTGTTAGATGGTGATATACACCCTAACCCAGGTCCAACCACTATCACAGCTACACAGCCTGATACACCAACAAATTCAATCACACAGACACTTACCAAGCCCCACAACTCTCTCCTGATAGGTCATCTTAATATTCGTAGCATCAATAACAAAATAGCTCACCTGCATGCCCTTATTGATGTTTATTCCTTTGACATCCTCTGTCTGTCTGAAACATGGCTTAATCCATCAATACAAGACAGTGCAGTTCTACCCCCTGGCTATAATATCTTAAGACGTGACCATAACACTAAAAAAGGAGGAGGCGTAGCCATACTTTATAAGAATGGATTACAAGTTACCTTGTTAGACTCCAAACCTCCACTTTGCAACAATGCAGCAATTCTTCTAACTAAGGTTCAGCTTAACAAAAGCAAAGCCATATATCTATCATGTGTCTATCTTCCCCCAGGCAATAACATCAACACATTAGAGGCTATCCTCAGCTGGCTCTCAAGTAACTACCTCCAAGAAACCATTATACTTGGAGATTTTAACATTAACTGGAACTCCTGTATATCTGAGCAGCCTTCTACTCATATCAACTTATATGGTTTTACCCAAACTATAACATCCCCAACCCACACCAATAAAACTAACAACAAAACTAGTACCCTTGACTGGATACTCACTAATACCCCCCAACTAAACTATAAAACAGGCAGCCTCCCTGAGGACATAAGTGATCACTTGCTTACCTATTTAATCAGAACAAAAACTGTCATCCTAAACTCTGCCATCTGTAGAACTATTCGCACTACCAAAAATTTTAACCTTGCTCACTTTCAAGCTGAACTAGTCACCTGTGACTGGTCACCCCTGACATACCTCCCAATAGATAATGCTGTGAAATACTTTAACTCTAAATTTCTAACCATTTTAGACAGCCATGCCCCATTATGCAAAGTTAGAATTAGAACCAAACCGGCACCATGGCTCACCAAAACGACCAAACAAAAAATCCTCCAAAGAAATAAACAATAGGCCAAATGGCACTCAACAAAAAGCTCCTCAGACCACCTGCAATTCAGACAGCTAACAAATGAAACAAAAAAAGCCATATTAGCCGATAAAAGAAACTACTACTACCAACTACAACAAACCAACCAAAATAATCCCCAAAAATTCTGGCGAGGTATCAATAACCTCCTACACCCTGGATGCTCAAGTACTCCCTCTCCCTCTGGCTCTGATCACAACAATCCCATCCAAATAGCTGACTCATTTAATACTTTTTTCACTGAAACCATACAATCCCTAGCCAACCAGATATCCCCTAGCATCCCAGGCTCTGCCACAACCTTTACCAATAATTCTCATCAATTTCATTTTCAGCCCGTGCCCACTTCACTTATCTGTAACCTCATACAGAAACTTAAACCCACTACTCTCTCTGCTGATAAATTACCTGCAGAATACCTGCAAAAAGCTGCTAAAGTCATAGCCTACCCCATATCCATCCTCATTAACAGAACTATTTCTGAAGGATTTATTCCCCTAATCTGGAAAGTCTCTCACATAATTCCCCTGCATAAGGGCAGTAACTCCAAAGAGTTGTCCAATTATAGGCCCATAGCTATTCTATTTCCTTTGGCAAAAATAATGGAGAAATGTATACAGATACAACTGTTAACCTACCTACTCAATCACAATTTATTAGCACCCTGTCAACATGGCTTTAGACCATTTCATAGCACCACCTCTGCTTTCTTATCCTTCACTAACCATATTAACAGCAATCGTAATATTGATACTCTATCCTCAGCTGTTTTTATTGACCTGTCCAAAGCATTTGACATGGTGAATCACCACCTCCTTATAGACACACTCAAAAACCTGTCATTGGACAACCATACTATACAGTGGTTCCAATCATACCTACATAACAGGCAACAGGCTGTACTATGGGAAAATACTTTATCTTCCCACGTCCCAGTCACTCTAGGGGTCCCGCAATGATCTATATTAGGCCCATTACTCTTCTCCATCTTTACAAATGACCTTCATTCTGTAATTCCTCAAGCTGACAGTATCCAATACGCTGACAACTCCACACTCATATGCGCTGCTGCTTCTCAATCAGAACTTCAGTCACTAACCCAAATGACCTTTAGTACAGTTGAAAACTGGCTCCTACAAAGACGTCTTATCCTTAACCCCAAAAAAACAAAAATGCTACTATTTACCCCCACCCGCAGAACCTCCCCACTTAACTTTACTATTACTTCAAATGATGGAACTATAATATCTCCTGAACCAACCACCAAACTACTCGGGATAGTAATAGATAACAACTTGTCCTTTGAACCTCACATTAATAACACCATAAAAATTATAAACAAGAAACTAGGTTCCCTCTATAGAATAAAACCCTTTCTTACACCTCCAGCCAGAGTTACTATTGCTCGTATCCACCTCATCTCTACCTTGCTCTATGCCTCCCCTATCTATACCAAAATATGTAGAAGTAATCTGAGTAAACTTGCATCCTCCTACAACAATATTGCCAGATTTGCAGCTGGGTACTCCTATAGGACTCATCACTGTATCAATCTGAATCAGTTAGGATGGTTAGAGCTGCCAAATTTAATACTTTTCAATCAATTAATAGTAGCCCATAAGATCCTGTATTTACCTCAAAATACACCCATACTTACATCCCTAGTCATCCCCTATAATAACCTCAAGACCTTAAGCTCAGCTAATAACCTACTTGTACAAATATCAAAATCCAAAAACTTAGCTGGTGACACCTTGTTCTCCAATACAGTAGGTAAAGCCTGGATCATCCTCCCAAGCCAGCTAACCTCAATATCCTCTGTCAGCTTATTTAAAAGCAAGCTTAAACCCTACCTCAAATCACACTGGCTATGCCCCTGTGTTAACCCAGACTAAGTACCTAACTATTAACTAGACTCCCACAATTCCTAGACTATCATGATCTTGTGTTGTCTCACTAATTTTTAATGAGCTTAACCTTCCTTAGGATTTTTTCTCATGTAAATAAGTATATACTGTGGAATGATCAAACACCTTCATATAGTATCACAACCTATGTGTTAAATAACACTAGAAATCCATCCTTGTTTGCTGTTCTTCTATACTCTATCTGTTGATCTCTAGTGTTTTTCTTTCTTAGGTTTTTTCTGAGACCTTAGTATCTCTTATCATAAATTACTAGGTGTATCTAATTTTGTAATATGTTATAAAGATTTGTACTACACCATTTCTAATACAAATGTATTAGTCTTATTCATCTATTCTTAGATAAATTTTTCCTTTTTCCTACTGAAATAAAAAGTATATAATCTTAGGCTTGTATTATAATTGTTAAAACTTATGTACCAAATTATACTGTTATTGTCTTTGTCTTGACCTTTTATGTTGTTGTAATTTGTGGAGCTTTTCTCCCCGGGCCTCCACTGAAAATGGGCATATATCCAGCTAGACTAGCCCGGTCAACAAATGTAAAATAAATAAATAAATAAATATACTACTAGGTTACCTGTTAGCATTGCTAAGCACCACAGCATGCCTCACAAATATGCTTAAATAGACCAAGACATACATAATTAAATTTATCCAGTTTCTATTTTTAGATGTCTAGCAACTGTCTGCTATGTATGTATCAGTGCAGCTCCATGCAAAAGCAATTAAAAAAAAGAAAAAAATATTTCAAATTGCATAAATATGTAATCAGGATTATTAATGACATCCGGTTTCTACTTTTAGATGTCTGGTAGGTGTCAGCTGTCTATATGTGAGCACGGCTTGGCATTGCTGTGCACCACACTGTGCCACACAAACATGCAAAAAACAGAAAAAAATATTTATATTTAAATATTACACATTTGACCCAATTCACAGTGTTTCAACAGTAGCGGGGAGCAGTGCAGGCCACCCACAACCACAGATAGCCTCTATAATTCTCCCTACATCAATTCAATAACTCTATTCCTATGCTCTCTCTTGGCAGAACACCATCATTAATATGTATGGCACGCTGCTGAGGGGGAACCGTGGCCATGTACATGGCTACATTACATGCAGGCTCTACACAGAGCCTACATGGATTTTATTAAATCCTGGGGTTAGTGTATACTTAGTGTATGCTTACTGTAGGCTTTATTGAATCTGGCCCCTCATTTAATTTTAATCTAACACTTTAATTTATGCTTTGTTGATTATGTTAGTCACTCTAGGCCACTTTTTAGGTGGTATTCATACTGAGATAAGTTTGAAGCAACTGGATTTTTACAGCTGCACTTATGGACTGCTGAGAGTTAAGCTTTGTTTGGCCATTAAAGGAACAAAATCAAAATTTTGGAAACGTTCTTAAACTTCATTGAACCAGCAAAAGTATTCAGAAATCAGTCTATTAAATTGATTTTACTATTAAATTTTACCTGCAAGACAACACATCATAACACAATCTATTCCCAAATTATGGAATAAATTGCTTTATAATTATAAAAGAGGCTAAGAGCATTATGGATTTGTTCACTTATTAGATGCCTAAGCAAAAAATAGTATCATGGTATTAGGGAGTGAGTGTTACTTGATGACCCGAGGATCTGAACACCAGAAATGGTGAGCTTATAAAATTATCTTATGATGTCCTTAACATTTTTGTGAAAGTACTTTACAGCTGTACTAGACTCCTTCCAGCTTAGGGACATAATCATGAGCTCAGCATCATGTCACTTTTCATATAGTTTAAGAGAATGTAAAACAAGGCATTCATACTGACAGGAACAAGGACCACTTCATACTCCTTACTAGGGTGAAAAGACTTGAGAGGCCTTGGGTACATGGTGGATAATAGCATGTGAGAGGAAGGTGACTGTTACAGTGTCTATGGTCACTCTTGTGAGTGGTGCATCAGTGTACTGACCTATAAAGTCAATATAAGAAGAACATTACTGTGGTGTGTAGAATATCCTTGTACCTAGAAGGACTTGACCACACCACTCTGATGAATAGTACCTGTAGCAGTGGTGAAAGAAGCATTATGTGGTACAATATGGGTGCATAACTCTCAACCTCTTAGTGCAAGAAATCTGGACAAAGCCTAAAATAATGGGGGAACAAAGGCCCAAAAATAAGGACAGATTTTAAATATTGCTCTTATAAACTTAGAAAGTTGCTGGAATAACATGATTTATGTTAGTATACATTTTCTGAAAGATTTAATGTCTGAAATTCAAACTTATGTCATTATTTAGTGACTTCAATGCTCACTGATTTGTCAGAAAACCCAAAGTTTTATGAGGAGCAGACCAAAAATATGAGAATGAAATCAGGACATTCAGCAAAAATCTGGACAGTTGAGAGGTATGTATGGGTGTTGGTGTGCTACTGCGATTTGACAGAGATCCATCCATCTATAGTGCCAATGCTTTGGAGATTTTTGTGGTTTTAGAAGTTATCTTGGAACCTCTCAGAACATGAAAGTTTTGAGTTTGACTTGCTTTGCCCAAGTGCTGTTATTGGAATGGGTACTGACACCTACATTGTGTGACAGATTTCCTTTGGTTGTAATATGTATTTATACTTCTCAAATGTGGAACCATTCTGTATTATTAACAAATAGCTGTCATTAAACATGTGGTAGTTTACACACTGCCTCATAGGATTTAGTGCTAGAAGGATGATATCAAATGGAACAGAGACATACTTGAGGAGCTATGGTTAAGTTAGTGAAGCAGGGAGGCATACATTATGTGACATTATTAAATTTGATGACCCTTGGTTTAACTGAGAGGGATGGTTGAGATGGATGATATATAAAGAGAGAGCTGGGCATAAACCCCTACCTAAGTCACTGGATTGACAGCTGGTCCACAGCAGGGCACAGGAAGTCAGCATTGGTTATAACACCTCCACTAAGAGACTGTTCACCAGTGGGGGTATCTCAGTGTTCCATACTGGGACTGCTCCTATTTGGCATCTACTTCTCAGAGGTAAAGTATAATGTCAAGGGCCTTTGGCTGACCAAAATTGCAGATGACTTCAAATTGGAAGCTATCATAAAATCCCCCATGACACAAACATCTTAAAAGAGTTTCTAAACAAATGTGTGGTGTCAAAGTAATGGACTAAAAATCAATGCCAAGAAATGCATTTTACTGCCTTTTGGGAAAACTGCCACTCAGGCAAATTAATCCATTCATAAGACACCCCTAAAAGTTGTCCTGGTAGTCATGGATTTGGGAACATATGTAGACAGTAATCTGGCCTTTGGCCAACATGTGGCTAAGGTAGTTAGAAAACCATCCCATGTCCCCCAACTTATAAGTAAGGACATGGGGTCTAGGTCCAAGGAACTCATAGTGCCACTTTATTTGGCTCTTTTCATACCCATCATTGAGTATAATGCCCACCTCACCATGTACCTGACCAGACATATGCAACAGTTGGAATGTCCACAAAGGTTTGTTACCAGGAAATTCCAGTGTATACACCCATTGTGCTATACAGATTGCCTTAAAGCCATACTCTGACTACTACAGGTTACTGACAAGCACTCTATGCCTGGCATAAATGATGTCTTCGGATCCAGCTCTGACTGAAGTTTTGCACATCCACAAAATGAGCAACATCAGAAATACTAGACCCAAGGATTTATATTTTGTTTGTGACATAAATAAGACATTTTGGTGAGACAGATAAGTGTCACAGAGAATAACCATACTCTAGAAGAGGCTTCTCATCCATGTAAAGCAGAGTCAATATCTAACCCTATTTAACTGTATCTTTGACCACTGGATGTGAAATTGGGCTATACAATGCTAAACAATTTAGGCAAAACATAAATTTATGGATGATGGTTTCAGGCTGGTGACTAATTATGGCCATAATACAGGGTTTTTCAAGCATCTTATATATAAACACTAGGACATTCTTAATATCTGAGTTAGTATCTGCATGTTGTTTATTTTCTTATAGAAGAGGAAAACTATTGGTAATCAGTATATTAAAAGTGTTAGACATAAAATGGATACACAGACAACAATAGATTGCGTCACTGTGGTTGGTTGCCAACCATGTCGGTATTGTTCTGCATGTATGTATGTTTAAAAGCAAAACAATTCACATCTAGGAATACCCATAAAGTTTTTGATTTCCTTTGTTTTAGTACTTGCTGTTCTAATTGGGTAGTTTATTTACCTACTTATACATGTTCAGCTTTTTATGTAAGACAAACAAACCCAAGGCTGGAAATCCAAAATAACCACTGCTCGGACAGGAGTAGTTCAGAACCAAAGACTTTAATAAACGATAACGATAATGGAGCTCCACAAGAAACAGTACAAAACTCCAAATCAGAAGATCAGGTTAAGCGCTTTCATCTGCAAGAAATCTGCTTTTCATGCAGGTGAAAGCACTTAACCTGATATTCTGATTTGGAGTTTTGTACTGTTTCTTGTGGAGTTCCGTTATCGTTATCGTTTATTAAAGTCTTTGGTTCTGAACTACTCCTGTCCGAGCAGTGGTTATTTTGGATTTCCAGCCTTGGGTTTGTTTATCTGGTTGAAGTTACTTCACGTAGCATTTTATGTAAGACATACAGACAACTTAAAACTCAGATTTTTGAGCATATGAGTGATATCAGAAACAGTTGCCTGTCCAACGCGTTATATAAGCATGTCCAGAAACATCCTTCTGCTGTGTTTAATTTCACTATTATAGACAGGATTAATCTAGATTCATGTAATAAGTTAGGTTGGCATGGCATCCTGAATAACATGGAATATTCCTGGATAGTGAGGCTGGGGTCTTTATTTTCACTGGGGCTCAATGAAGTGATACTATCTCTTTTTAAATGGGTGGTGATTTTCTAATGGTTTTCTATCACTTGTATATTTTAATGTGGCATTGTTGTTTGGAACTTCAACACTGGTCTGTTCCTTAGTTGAATAATATTAAATAAATGGTTTCGCTAATTTGAAGTGCTGGCTGCTGTTGTTTAGATTCATCATTTTGCCTTTGCACTTGGCAGTACCTGCACGGACTTTTGTATTCGGTCAAATCAGAAATTCACCCCGGATTTAGACCTATATCTCTGATAGATGGAGGCAGACAGTAATGTCCAAACTAACAATCCCCCCCAGACATACATAACCTTTATAAACTTCCTAACTGACATACCTTGGGAAGTCATGGTCGATAAACCTTGCTGCTTTGCCAGAGATGGTTTGCACTTGGTACCACTAGGCTTTTGTTGTGGCTAAGGCTCTTATCTCCCCCATTGTGCCTTTTTTAGGTAAGGTCTGAAAACAAACTTACCAACACTAAATTTGCCAATCATATCAAAATAAGGGTCATGCTGCTAAATGTAAGGAGCTTAAACCAAAAACAGCAAACGCTGGAAGCAATTCTATCACTGGAAGATGTAGATGTCTGTGCAGGCACAGAAACCTGGTTCAAGGCCTCAGAGAGTATCCCGACCTTGCAAGGCTGCAATGCTTTCTACACCTTCAGACCACAAAACAAACATGTGAGAACCAAAGGAGGTGGTATTTCTATCTATATTAGACATACATTCACCTCCCATTTAGTTAGACTGGACAACAACATGGAGTTACTCCACATCCAGGTTACTGTGGGTAATACTACCATTCAAGTCATAGCCAGTTATAAGTCCACATCCATGGGTTATGATGCACATGAACCTATTTAACCAAACTGAAGTCAATCCAAATATTCCCAAACATTCTGGTTTTGGGGGATTTCAATTATCCAACCATCAATTAGGAAACCTATTCTAGCTTGAACTAACTAGCATAAAATTTCCTTCACTTTGTTAACTGAAATGTTCTCTAACAAATTGTTCATACCCCAACAAGAGAAACATGCTAGATCTGGTCACCACTAACATACTGCCACAACTGTCAGACCCTCATTAGTTAAATTTGATCACAAATCAGTCACCTTCGAGCTGGTACTGACAACAGAATTCACAAAGGGTGAAATCAGATTATAAAAACCTCACAAAAATGAAAACTATACCCTCCTAGGTGAAGGTATAAATCCATTCCAAGCCCCACACCCAGCTGGAAGTGGTAACTACACAGAAGCTTACACTAAAGCCCTGTACAATTACTTGCATAAGTCTAGAGACTCAGTTGTACTAGAAAGAATCAAAGCCAGAGCCCAAGTAAAAACAAGCCACCATGTTGTAATCCAGCATCAACAAACTTTACAATAAATGCAAAAAGATGCTGTCCAAGAAAACCAAGGTGAGGTCCCAACAATGGAAAGCACCCTCCTCACCCTCAACAGGCAAATAAGAGAACTTGTCAAATCTTCTAAAGGATTGAGAAGGGTGATGACATCATTAATTTTTAACAGTATTTAAAGGCTGTACTATGACAGTATTTAAAAGCTGTACTATGGAGTGCAGTTAGATTCTGATGAAATCCCCAGTTTAGAGGATGAAAGTGCTCAATCTGTGTCTTTGCATGTTGGAAGAATAAAAACAGCTTGGACTGAAGAGTTTCACTGACTGGAAGTGTTTCCTACTGCTTCACAGTGATTGTTTTGGACTTTTTTTAGTTATATTTTACATTGTGGTTACTTTTTGTTTTTTTTTTTTCTTTTTTCTTTCTAAAGTAATGTCATTTTATAATATCAATAACCCAGTCATATGTTTGGGTATTTACCCAAAATTGGCTTTGTTTAGTCACTTGGGCTTCATCTACATGATCAAACCACACTAACCACTGATAAATCCTGATATACCCACGCCCACTTATGGGTTATTGTTTAATTATCTGATGCTATATTCTGTTTTTTTTTTTTAAGGTTTAACCAAATGGAGTTATAAGAGTAATACCTGAGTTAGCAACAATATACAGTCAACGAGGTTTGGGGAAACTACTGATAGGTGACTTGTGTGCTGTTAATTGTGTAGGTTCAGCTAGGCCTACAGTCCAGTATCAGTGGAAATTCATGTTGCTCTGCTCCAAACAGCACTGCATATCTTGCTAAGGTTCTGCTTCATGCACAATATCAAGAGACAGTGCACTTTGTCTGGTCTTTTCATATATGCAGAAAATAATTAAACTCCATCAGATGGATGTTGTTGATACCAGATATTGAAAGATATAAGAAAGTGAGTAAATTGCAAACATGGGCCTTTTGCATAGATGCCCCAATCTTATGCATGGAACGGCAATGAGTCCCTCTTCTTTTCTAACTGAATGTGTGAACATCTAAGTTACATAAATCATTAGCCTCCTAATTAACATCCTTGTCTAATTTATGTAATAAAGCTCCAGTTCTTCCCTTTTTGACACTGTAAGAAAATCATCTTTAGCTCAAAATAATACTTAGAAATTAGAAGCCATTAGGCTCTTGTTGTCAATTGTTTAGAGACAAAACGTAAATAGTTTTCAGAACTGAAGGAACCATTCATCATCCCCAGTCTCATTCTCAAGTGTCTGCCTGCCAGATATCTAACTACTCTAAAGGTTAGGGATAGAGCACATTACGAGCTGATGAAGCGATTGGCTGATATGGTTACTGGAATAGGATTTATAGGTCACACGCTATGTAGCATTGGTCCAACTTTGTATAGTGTATTAACATTCAAGCATTTGACACTGTGGTTGAAATAGGAGAAAGTTTTGGTCTGTTTGAAGACAGAGATGAATAATCATTAGCTCAGGTATATTATGAGAATCTGGCAGTTAATATAGATAATCAATACAATGAGCCATTAATGAGCTGTTTCCTGCATTCTAGGGTTTAGTCATTTAGCCTTTGTCTGCCTTCTGTGTCTCTCTGAACAAGACACTTCACTAGACAGTGTAATTGGGAAACTGGGCTAGGTTCCTCAATGGTCTCCTAGACCACATGTCTAGTAATGAACTACGAACTTTGGATTATGACAGTGTAGAATAATAAACTGGATGGTTTTGCACAGAAGTTTTCGTAATTATCAGAATTTCGTTTTGATTCCAAACTCTTGTCCTTTATGTTGCACAGAGATTTCAGAAAATGCAATCATTTGGAACATAGCTTCTGATATTCTCCTGTTGTGCACCCTTCTAGAATGAAACTGAAAACAATCATGCAGATAATTTGGTATGATTTTATATTAATTAAATAGCCTGTTTTATGCAGAAACAGAATACCACCTACTGCTCTAAAAAGAGATAATAACAAGTTAAGATGTCTGCTTATAGCAGGTCAGAAATGCATTACATTTTATTTGAAAACTAATTGTATTTGGACTAAAATAAATTGGATTCAAGGGGATCTTAATGAAAACTGATATGTTGTAAGTAACTTTAACAGGAGGTAATAATGTCAAAAAAAAAAAACATTGCTAGTTGAAATTCCATATGTATTTGGAAAACTTGGAGTACTAGTGGCTCCATTTTTTTTTTTTAGTTTGGACTGAACCTTCCTGCAGTGCGCCAGTCCAGGAGCCTGTACCTGTTCCAGTGATGGATATCCATGTATGGCATTCACTTGACCAGATGCCAGGGTTCCCCAATAGTGAAAGAGTTGAATTTTGTATCAGGGCTTGAAGGAGAAAGGGCAGATGGCCAGAGAGCTACCAATAGTGCTGGGAGGTGTGACACCTTGCCAGATTTATTATCTTGCCTCTTACTTGCTGAAATAACTATGTAGGTTACTATGTAGATATACAGTATGGTATAGGGGTATCCCTACTTCAGACCAGAGGTACAATATTCTAGAGAATAGGATACATATGTAAGCAATATTGCTCAACAGGGTGTGCACTGCAGGGAAATAATGGATCACTGTTGACTCATGTAACGACCTGGGTCTATGGGGAGATTCAGCTATGAGTTTTTCTAATCATATCAACCAATTGGTTTATGATAGTTATAGAACTATAGGTTGTATAAAAAGATTTATAAAGTCTAGGAAATCAAAAATGATGAAGTCTTTGTTTGTTGTTTACATTAGACCCAAACTTCAGTATGGAATAACAATATGGAAACCCTATAAGAAAACAAGCATGTGTAAACTGGAAAGCGTACAGCGGAAATATACCAAGAGCATCCATGGATGTAAAAATTTAAGTTATTATGAAAGACTAAAATATCTGAACTTGTACACTGTCTCTTACAGATATCTAAGAGGAGATCTTATTCAAGTATATAGGGCATTTAGAGACAACTACCTCTGGGAATGTCTGGGGTTATGTAAAAGTACTAGAGAATCATCAGACAGGCTATGTAGATGATTCTATAGGAATGAGAAGTGTACTAATTGGTTCTCTGAATGAGTAGTTGATGCATGGAACAGACTACCAGATTACATTAAAGCAAGTACTAGTTTAGATATTTTTAAGAACAGCCTAGATACTTATTATGGGAATAAGTGTTTTGGTATACTAGCAAGTTAGAAGGGCATTAATACGCATGCTTGAAACGTTGCATGTATGTATCTATATTTAACTATGAAATAAGAAGGAAAGTGCCTACATATGTTGCATTTATATCACGTTATCAAAAGATGAAAATAGTGAATGCTATTTCATTGGCCCCAAAACATCTAAACATGAAAATATTGAACATTCAGAACAGTTTTTCCCATGGAAAAAATTCACTGCTCTGAAACACATACACACAACACAAGCACATCAAACAAACAGCAACCACACACATACACTTAAATTCCTACATCTAACACTACACTAAACTAAACATACACTACTATCTACCCACTTACCTTAACCCAAACCCTAACCCTAAGGTCCGTCACTATCGCACACTCACCTAACCCGCGCCCTAACCCTAACTCACTTAAACCACCCCTAACCCTCAAGTCTGTCACTATCGCACACACACCAAACCCGCACCCTAACCCTAACTCACTTAACCCACCCCTAACCCTGATGTACAAACAATCGCACACTTACTGAACCCAACCCATAACTTTCCACCACAGCGCTAAGAATAGCGAAGCCACAGAAATGGCCAACCGAATTCTTTCCCGAGGAAACAATTCACTGTTCTGCAGCTTCGCTATTCTTATTGTTCGCTGAATAGTGTTTGATATCAGAACATTTGAAGTTTTAATACTTCGATGTTCTGATATAGACCCCATATGTTTGAAAAAACAATAAAATGCAGACAAACACATCCTTCATAATTGCAAAACTATACAGCAGGAAAATCTCATCAGAAGCAAATACTGAGACTGTTTTCTAAGCTCAATAATGTGTTCCAGGGTAGGTGTCATAGGGAGATAAAGGTTCTACAAAGGGTGTGGAGGCCCTCTAGCTACTGTTTCTCCCAAATGTCATATGCTTAGTTTTTGATGTATTTATCAGCATATTATTCTCCTGTGCCCAAATGGTCAATTTAGTCAAGTTATTTTGAAGACATGTCTTATCTGTAACACATGTAGTCAGTTTACCCAGTTTCAGGTCATCTGCATATAGACAGTAGAACACTTCAGATGAAAAAGTTAGATCTGAAAGATACAATCTAAACAAGTATGAACCTAGGACAGAGCTCTGTGGGCACCCTGACTGTAACCAAGGATTTCACCTGTCCAATTGCTGTATGATACTTGCCATGTCCTATTTGTAGCGAACAAACCAATGTAGACCACCACAATCCTTCGATAAAACACTAATTTAATATAACAAGGCAAAATTCTAGGTATTTAAATGTGATTAAGAATGTTTTTATTTCATCTGAATAAGGGCAGAGCCCGAAAGCACTTATTTGTGTTAAAAACTGCTTGTTGAATTTTGCCTTGTTATATTAAATTAGTGTTTTATCGAAGGATTGTGGTGGTCTACATTGGTTTGTTCGCTAAAGATTTTTTGTACTCTGTGGACCTTCAGTCAGTTTTCTCAATTTGTTTTCTTTGCTGATGTCCTATTTGTAAGCCATGCAGCTATCCATCTTATCAAGAGTACATCAATACCTTGTTCTACTAATTTACTGATTAGTGTTTTGTATATGACCCTGTCAAATGCTAAAGTAAAATCTATATAAATTACATCACAGCACAATTTATTTTCATTCATAGCTGTTATTATATTGTTATAGAACATCATGTTACAGGTGGTAATAAATCTTAGATCTGTTTTCAACATACGCATGCTGATATATGGTTTCAAGTCCCAACCTATCTGGTTTTGACAGTAACTTATCCAATATTACCTTCTTCATTATTTTTCCACAACATGAAAGTAGACTTAAGGGTCTATATGGTTCTGGGTTTGTCCTACTCCCCTTTCCCTTGAAGACAGGTTTAATAAGCACATCTCCAGTCTTAAGGAATCTCTCCATATTTGTACGATCTAGTGAATAATAGATTAATGGTACCATAAGTTCTTGCTGAAGTGTTCTCAGGTCTTTGTTAGTAATTTCACCTCATCCCTGTGCTTTGTTTGGATCCAGTTTGCACGGTTCTTTTTCAATATAATCTAATTTGATTCCAGTACCTGGGGTTACCTGGATGTCACTAGAACAACTTATCACCCCATTTGTGGACCCAGACTGTTTTGCATACAATTTTGTAAATATATCTATAATCTATTGTGTCAGAGAATACATTTTAGAATCTCCACAGTTTATCAATTTGTCCGTCTTTACTCCTTCCACATCTTATGTATCTATAAAAAGGTTTCCTATTTGTGCTCAATATCTTTATATATTTTTTCTTCAAATTTTAATTGATCTTGTCTCACACTATGCTTAATCGGTTTGTCCAGCTTATTTCAGTTTTCAAAGTTGTAGTTCAACCTCTTTTCCATTTCTTGTATATTGTGTCTCACCTTAATGAGATATATTGTTCTTATAGAAATATATTCCCCTGATGTTGTATGCCTAGATCCTGATGTTAAACATTTTTTTTTATTTTTTTGCACTCAAACAATTTCAATTTCAAAACTTTTCACATTCCATCTGGAGTTTTTTTCACTGAACAACTTACTCCAGTTAGTTTTACATAGTGACTGCTTTGCTTCCATATAGTCTGTAAGTAACTTTCTGTGCATTGGTTTAGATTTCAGTTTGACAGAATTATCTAGCAACAAGTTAATCTTTATAAGCCCATAGTCATTGTACATCAATGGTGGTAAATCTTGACTGGAAGTAACAGTAATTTCTTTAGGAGCACAAACAATGTCTAGTATGTTCTGTCCCCTGGTAGTTCATTCACAATCTGAAGCAACTGTTGTTCCTGAATATAAATTGTGAATAATTTTCTTACTAATGTTGATGAATCAATATTATTCCAGTCTGTTTCTGGTAAATTTAAGTCCCCAACTAATACTATTCTTCCCTCCTGTGTTTCATGCAAGAAAAGTATGAATTCCTTTAGGTCATCTGCACTTGAATTTGGTGGTCTATACACTCCAACAATTATTCTATGTTCCAGGGTTGTCTTTACTTTCACAGTTACGCAGTCTACAGTA
Organism: Protopterus annectens; assembly: GCF_019279795.1. Lineage (NCBI taxonomy): Eukaryota > Metazoa > Chordata > Ceratodontiformes > Protopteridae > Protopterus > Protopterus annectens. Next base: position 1,248,397,446 of record NC_056731.1, read on the forward strand.
TTGGTGTTATCACTGAACATTTAATAAAAATATTTAATCTCTATCATAACACCTCAGCCCAATTTTTTGTTAGAATGTCTGTTACAGTAAAAACATTTATACCCTGACAGAACTGGTTTCCAGTCATTGTTCTTTAACCATGTTTCACAAACAATAAAAACATCAATCTTGTGGGAAAGTAGCACATTTCCCAGTAAAAAATATAATTAATGTTCCTAACATTAACAACCATCAAAAATGCATCAAATGTTCCTATCTGTGAACTGTTAAATTTTCAACCTGGCAACATTTCTGCCTAGTGTTTGTGAAGCACTGCAAAATATCTGCTGCAAAAATTCTCTTCCCCTGATCTTGACAAATGCACACCATCATGTCTAAACACATGCCTAAAACTAGGCTTGGATGCTCTACACTTTTCCATTTGCACATTGCACTTGAATATTTTTTTTAAATATATAACATGAAAATATATATCAATGATTCTGTTTATTTGAATACTTTTAGGGGTTGCTCTGCTTGTGTGTTGTACTGCTGAAGCTTCATATGCCTATGAAAAATCACCCTCTGATGTATAAAGTACTGTTATGAGGCTCAGAAAGAGCAGAGTCTGCAGCTGAAACTTTCAAGAATAATATTCCAGTTGCTCTACGTGTTCAGTTTACTTATTTAGACAAATGATCACAGAATAGTACTGGTAGTTTACAAAAAAATATATATCTTGAATAAATACAACAAATGAATATTGTTTTTTTTTTTTTGACTGCTTCAGTGTAATAGCTATTCTGATAGCTGTCCCAGAAACTAATATCCTTGCATAGCTGCCTTGCTATATGCAGTGTGCAAGAATAAAAGCTGTACTTTATGAATATCTGAAGACAGAAGACAGCTCTACAGAAAAATGAAGTTGCACCAAGTGAATGAATTATGCTGACTGCTCTGGTTACTAATGATCTGTCTGGACCTCAATTAATTAAAGCAGTTGGGTTTATTTTGGAATCAGTGATAGCTTGAGTCTGTTTTTTTTTTTTCTAGCTTAGGCCCAAACTTCCAAAAAATGCCAAAGTTATTATTTTATATCTTCTGTGTTACAATTTGCATATTAAATGATGTTTAGGCTAGTTATCTATCTTCTTTTAGGAAAACATTGTATTTCTGAGAGGTTTTTTTTTTCTGATTAACTAACTAGATATTTTTTTTATCGTACTTTGAAGATGAAGTTCAAACTTTCTGGACTGTGAATGATCTGTTGTATCCGTTCATTTAAATCATGTCTTATTCAATATTTTCATCTCAGTGTTTCTGAAGTATGACCAGTGAGTTTTGAGCATTTTGCAGAATTGAAAGAGAGAGAGAGAGCATTCATTAAGAAAAAATTATATTAGATACAGTTACTACATTGTGACTATAAATCACATTAAACACTTGAATTACACAAACTATGAAAACCAACAAAGGAAAATTAATGGTCCAGTAGTTCTATGAAATCCTGCTGATAGCAATGGTTGGTTCTACTCTCATGTCTACCTGCCCCAGGTAATCTTGAACTTCTCAGTTGTCTTTCATTTCAGTACTTTTTTTGGCAGTGGACTGCAAGTTATTGCCATTTTCTCCATCAAGAGGTGTACATTTAAAGTAGACCTTGTGATGCCTACCACTGCTACCAATATGTGATGGCCACCAATATGTGTCATTCCTATGCTGGACCAGTAATCAAGGAGCCTGAATCCTCAGCACTGACACCGAAGAAGGACAAGTACTTGGAATACATATGGATGCACTCAGTATTTCCACATGCAGACCTCTTTACTTCAAGTATAATTTCCATTAAGAACACACAGGAAACACACTCAGCTTGGTGTCTGGATGTCTCTATATCTGTCTCTATCCAGGTCTCCAATAAGACTTACCACTGCTACAGCTGTAGGATTAGGTCCTCAGCCAAGTGTCCAAGCCAATTCTTCCGGCACTCTCTCTGTAAACCCAGTGCTTCATTTCCCTTACTATTTATGTTACTAATAAAATAAAAGGCCAGATAGTAAGAGTGGCCAGAATGGTCATGGCTTTTAAAGATTTAATGGAAGAATGTCATTTTATTGGGCAGATGTTTCTTAGTAGAGGGTATCCCAAGGCAGTTGTTGAATCTATTAATTTCTAGATCATTAATAAAAAGTCAAATGACCAATATTTGCCTATATTAGCACCATTAGGAAGTAATATTTCATATTCTGTAAACTGTGAATTGACACCTGGATGGGATGACTCTTTTATTTATTTCTCTAGTAGCCCTCCCAATATATGTCCACAATTTTCTGAGGGCCGTTTATTACCACAACCTGATTTATCAGGTGAACCAACACATGGTCAAATGGTTGGAAGGAGTGCCTTACAAATCACTGGTGACCAAACTCTTCAGTCTAATTGGAAAGGTCCTGTTGATAATGCCTTCATCACAACCTTTACCATTGATAGTAAATGAGTTTTGGACATTATCCATAAGAACTGAGAGTTGATTAGAGTTGATAAAGCATTATCAGAGAAATTATGGGCTTGCCCTAAATTAGTTTATAGGAGAGATAAGAATTTTAACGATTGATGTGACAACTTTTCACCATACAAGGTCAAACATTTAGGGAAAACGGTAAAATGCAGTATGTGTAATCAGTGCAATTTTATTTTTGAATGTGTCCAATTGACTCTTGGCAGTAAGCAGATTGTTATTTCCGGCCATTATTGTTGTTATACCAAAGTGGTGGGTTACACTGCTAAGTGCAGATTTTGTCCTGCCTATTGTGTTGGGAAAACTGAGCAGAAAATGAAGCAGCATATTTATGAACACAGTTATGAGAGCCAAAGATCTAAGACCACTAATGCTCTTTTTAAGCACATTAATGATTTGACCAATCATGGTTTTCAGTTTGTTGTCTTGTAACAACGTCAGCCAAACCCTAGAGGTGGTCCATGGAATATTGTTGGAACAGTGTGAACTTTGGTAGCAAATGTATCTTAATGCTTCAGTTCCCTCAGTCTCAATGATATTATTTCTTTTGCTAGTATTTTAAAATTGAAAACATATGAGAGGTGAATGATGCTTAATGAATTACTTTAATGATTTATGTTTTTGAGTGGAGTGCACTTGATAGAATAATATAATGGTATTATTATATTAACTATTTAGATTTAAGTTAATTTAACTTGATGTATTCAATTTATTGCTTTATATGAGGGAAGTATGCACTTTTTAATTTTATAGGCCACTGCGGTTACTTGCTTATTTAGCAAAGTAAATAGTAACATTGTGTTTTTCAATTTGTATTACATCACATGATGTGGTTTTACATAAACAGAGTCATATGACTTTTTTTTAAATGTCTGAAGAAGGCTGGTAATACTGGATGAAAGCACTTACTGTTTTGGTTAATAAAGTGAATTTTAGGTGTTGTTGGGTGCCTGCTTAATCTTTTGGTTGATTAGTTGGCTTATTGTTTTTAGATTTGATTGTCACATATATGCACATACCTAGGAAAGGCTGCTTGTGGTTTACTAGCTATGCCCCCTTCTGCCTAGACTATAAGGTAGTTATCACCACCACCAGACACTCCTCAATCAGCTACTCTAAGGCCCTCAACAAAGGATATCCAATTATACTGTGTAATATAAATACTAATACAAATAGTAGTAGTTCACCAGGATGGTTAGACCTTCTGCAGTGGCCCACACAGTGTCACCAAATAAATATAAACACTCTCAAAGATTGAATACTTTCTACAAGGACCAGCCACAATAAAAGTTTAAATATATTTAATAAAAAATAATAAAATAGCATGAAAATAATGAATATAATATTCACAATAAACCACAGAGTTCATATCACAGGACATACTGAAAAGAACATTCATTGATGGACAGACTCAGACAAATAAAAAAAACAGTATCTAAGCTAAGCTTTACCATATTCCTGACTGATTCTAAAATAATTACTTTTCCCTAGTTAAGGTACTTACTATTGCAAGGCAGAATGCTGTTGGTGAGGGTCTTTCTAGTCAGGCTTCACAAACAGAATACTCAATACTCTGAGATTTTTCTTTGCAATATCTAAAATATAATTTCCTAGAGGGCTGGCAGAATGACCTCATCTGGTCACCTGACTGTAGTTTTTTACAGTATTCCCCTTTGAAGCTGAGACAGGAATTTTGCACACATGCCTACAATATGCATCCAAATGTGTATGGCAGTGCCTGGGCCCTCCCCTCTTTTCACTGAGCTAATGAACAAATGTTGTTTCCCAGACCTAGCATCTCCAGTCCTATTCAGCACTGTGGAGTGCTGTTTTAATGGTTTAATGGCTTATTTACATTTCTCTTGTTTTTCTTAAAGTTAACCTTTGCTGTCCCAATGTTCTCTTTTAAAACATATACTTTTAATTCAGTTGCAATAATACATGTACATTTCTTTCCATTTCAGCAGGGTACACTGTTGATACATTTTAACACAAGCAAACCTCACAAATACATGTTCAGCACAAGCATTTGTACAAATCAGTTTGATATACAAAAAGACATACACTTCGAATATATTTGTAACCCAAGCATCTTGTATAAATCAAGCTTGATGTTCGAAGGACATATCATTCTTTACAAAACTCCAACTGGCTATGCCAACACTTGCCATATCATCACAGACCAAAAACTGTTCTACTCGATCTGCAGCCTATGCCCACTTGGACCAACATTGTCTGTTCACCTTAGATTTATCCTTCCCAACTTCCTCCTGCAATAAGGTAAATTCAAAACATGATTTAATTCTACCTATTCATACCTCCAGAATAAATGCCAAACACATGGAATCTTTCCACGTTGCTCATCCCTTTTCATTCCTCATAACAGTTTGGTCTTGTTTCGTCTGAACTCTCACACTTAGTCCCACTGCCTTCTCCCCGAATGCCTTCCATAAATTAATTCAATAGTACAGAAGCAGTAAACTGGTGCCCTGCAAAGTGTAAAATGCCTTCAGTCTCCTATGAATACATATGGCTATATATCCCGGCATTGTATTCCTATTTCCTAGAGCACTTACATTTTGCATGATTCAACATGTTGATGGCTAACACTCTGAATCATTTTCCTTTTTCATTCTTTTGAGGTTCAGTGCCCAGATAAGCTTTCAGTGTGTTGATGCCCTAGAATGGTGTTACTGACCTTCTTCATATGTAAGCTTGATAGTCAGTTTCTATCCCACATTACAAGTCACATAGTTTCCTGTTGATGCTGTTTTCCACCCCCATCAGTTACCACCAATTCAGTCTTGGTATCATTATAAATACTAGTTTAACCTTGGTTCATAGGTGTCCACTAGGCTAATGGCCCTGGAGCCTTTACAAGCCTAGCCCATAGGATTACCCTGACATCCTGCTACCCAAACTTAGTTCCCAGTCCCTCTGTCAAGTAGAGCCACTGGAGTGATCCCTTGGGTGAATTTTCTATTTCCCATCCACTCATCGAGATTTCTCTTGAAGAGGGCCAGTGAAGTGCTCTGTTTGACATGTATGGGAAGTCTATTCCATAGCATGGGCAGTCTCTGGGTTATGAACCTGTCCATCCAGCATGTTCTGTTGATTGTGGTAATGAGGTTGAGGTCTCTGGAGCATGTGGTGCAGAGGGATTGGGATTAGATGTAGCATTTCTAACAGAGCTGGGTCAGACATGGCTTTGTAAGTCAAACAGATATCGTCTCTAAGTAGGCGATATGAGACAGAGAATAGTTGGAGTTTTTTTAGTCTGTCCATATAGGACAAGTATTTAAGGCCTAGAATCCTCTTTGTGAGGTACTTTTGCAGCCTCTCCAGTTGTTGCAGGTGTCTAGTGAGGTACCTGCCAAATGGGGCATTGTACTCGATGATTGGCCTAATGAGGGAAAAGTAGAGGGAGACAATGACCTCTTTTTTCCTGGATACAAAACCCTTATTAATGAGATGTGCCACATAGAGGGACTTTCTGACCACAGTGGCAATGTGGTGGTCAAAAGAGAGGTTGCTGTCAACCTGTGTTCCCAGATCTCTTATAATGCCTTCTGTGTTCAGTGGACTACCATCTATGTGGTAATTAAACATTATATTATATCTCTGGCATATGTATGTTAATTAGAACAAGTTATTATACTGAAATTATACATGCTATTATTCTAAAGAAGAAATGGCCTCTGTACAATAAAGCAATGTCTTATTCACCAGATTAGACTAAGTGCCTTAGTAAAAGTAAGATGTATTTTCATTAACAATGGAGCAGTAACAAAGGTGACGAGGGTAGGCCATTCACAGTGCTGTTGCCCTTCTCTTCCTCCATAAAATGATAAACACTGAAATATGGGGCCGACTTGGACTGATTTTACAATGGTTATTTGTTTCCTACCTTATCATGCATAATACTTCAAAATCCAATGTGAACATGATTTGGCTTTTTTTCTGTAAAAGAAAAGCAAACAACACATCCTCTGTTCCAGGTCTCTATAATCTCACCTGCAGTTTATACTCAAGCAACTCCTTTTGCATTGTATTCCAAGCCTTTAGTATTATCTCAGTGAAGTAGCATTCCTTTAAATATAATTCAAACTGACAAGTGCTAATTTCTGTTCATGCCCCCTTCTTTTTTCTATTCTTTCCCTTTAAGGAAACCCATTCCCCATTTCCCCTTAACACTATGGTTTGTCTATAGTAAGTTATCTTTTATCCTTCTCTCCTCTACATTTTTCTAATTCGACTTTTTGAGTCTTTAATTCCCTAACATTCTTTATTTTTCACTGCCTGGTAACTTTTCTGCAATTTCTCAACCAGTTTGATTATCCTGTTTTAATAAACCCCCGCATACAGAACGCAACCATATCTCTCGACCTCTTACTTCACGAAATCTGGACAAAGCCTAAAATAGTAGGAGGACAAAGGCCCCAAAATAGGGACAGGTTTTAAATATTGCTCTTATCAACTTAGAAAGTTACAAGAACGATGGCCAATATGTGTTAGCAGGCATTTACTGCAGGATATGAAGTCTGAAACTCAAATATAGGTCATTATTTAGTAACTTCAGTATTCAGTAATTTGCTAAAAACACAAATTTTATGAGGAAGAGACCAAAAATGCACAGCAAAAATCTGGACATTGTGCAAAAATCTGGACAGTTGAGCAGCATGAACACAATTCTCCAGATGGTCATTACTAAAGCTCTGTTCATAGGAAACACATTATCCTCCTTTGTGGAATCTACTTTTGCATAATATTTCACAACATTGTTTTACCCTTAATTAGGGCTTTCTCACACTTAACCATGTGACCCATCTTTGACTAGAATACTGCTAAAAGTTTTTCCTCCCCTAGTGCTCCTCTACTACTCTAGCTAGGTGGTAAGTTCTCATTGTAATATTCTCAGCAGTCTGAAAGCTGATTGAATAATGATGAGTTTCTGGCAGATGAACAACCAACTGTTGGCTGTTGTTGCAGCTGTCCTGGTTAGGCTGTTGTCAGTAACCTCTAACTTGTAAGATATAAGCTGAAGAAATGTGAGAAGGAAATATGCTACATAAAGCAATGAGAAGCTTGAATGCAACAATTTTCAGTCTGGTTTCATTTTACTGTTGCCTTTCTATTTAAAAAAGAGACAGAAAGTTCTATTTCACCTTCAGGTTGCTAACTGAACATATACCAGAAATTCATATCCTGCAAACCAAGCTATTTTAGGTGTGTAACCATTCAGCAGGGAAATCTTCCGTACTGGCAACTTTAGTCAATTCTGTGAAGTTAACTACAAAATCTTTTTATATTCCAAAAAATTACAATTACTTTTATTACTGTTTCGAAAGAGTCATCCCGTCTCATCTCACCTTGTAGTATACTGAGCCCTTCCCATAGTGCCAGAAATGTCATAGTTGTAATATTACTACTTTTTGACATCAATGAAAGAGTGTGAAGAACAGAGAAAAGCAACATTATTAGCCACTGCTAAATACTAAACTGCACTAGCCTACCTCAGTATTTTATAGTATGTTTGTAATAATGTTAAGAAAATGTTTACAGTTATTAAGCTGACTATAGATTCATGGGGGACTCCAGGCTGGATGGCCATATGATCAGAGATGACCATTCCATTACAGCCAGTACAATTTTCTCTAGAGTTCGTCACTTAAACCAGGACATATTCTAAGTGAGAATAAAACATAATCTCTAGACTGCTATCAAAACAGAAATATAGATTATTATAGCTCGAAAGGACTATTTTGTCTATCTACATTTCCCATTTCCATATTGTTATATAAACAGGAGATGCAACTTAACTAATGATTTATTTTTATCTCATCCCTCATTACTGATACCTAGTCACCATTACTTGGGCTCCCAAATTTTTCCTGCTTTGACCGGCTGTACTGGTACTTCAGAGGGAGTATGCAAATTATGTACTACCCTTTCAATGAAACAATCCTTTTTTTGTGTCTCCTCAAACAAACTAGCATCAATCTTCAAATCTTTACTGGTGCTCTCAGGCATTTCTCTATTTTAGTGATGGTACCTTTTTGCATTCTGGTGATATACATGAAGCAGTCAAGTGCTTTGGTTATGTTATCAAGCAATCTTCTTTCTTCTAATCTATATTTGCTTATTAATTTACACATTTATTACCTGATATGTGGGCTGGTGATTATTGACCCTTTTCCTAACATGACTAGCCAAAACTGGCAGAAGATGGATGGCATATAAAATTGCCAAATATGTAATAATTACCACCACCAACATAAGAAGTTGGAAACAAAATAACATTAAATAATTAAATAACCAGGTTGCCTCTATGCCACTGTTATCAGTCATGCATGGTTTTAAATGTTTCTGCATTAAATTGCATTTGTCACTATAGACTAACATACCATATCTGCACTTGTCATCAGAAGGGGTTAGAAGGCTTTTAAGCTATATTTCACTTATGAGCTCTACCACAACTAATTATTAAGCAAAACATATTAATGAGAGTTTATTATTTAAGTTTAAGCAGAAAGGTTTCCTAATGTTTTGTCAGCAAACTGCTGGCAAGTCTTAATGGTGGGTAGAGCAGTTATCAATGTTTAGCAAGTACTGTCAAGGTTAATAGTTTTAGTAACTTACTGTGAATGCTTCACTTTTCTTACAGTTATGTTTACATCATAAGTACATTATTAGAGCAACACAGACATTCTTCTTAATCTAAGGATGTGTGGCCCTAGATTTTGCATATTTAGCTGTTTGGATTTGGATGGTGCAGTGGTGCAGCAGTTAATGTTGTTGCCTCACAGTAAGAGGTTCTCTGGTTCAATTCTTGGCTGGGGTGCCTTCTGTGTGGAGTCTACATGTCATCTGTGCATTTGTGTGGGTTTGATCCCACATTACAAAGACATGCATTCAGAGTGTTTTCTCTGGGCCTCTGCAAAAAAATTGGCTTGTTCCAAGTCAGACCTTCCTGGTAAACAAATGTCAAATAAATAAATAATAGACCCCAAAGTTATTAGGGCACTGTCTACAGATTAGTTAAGGTCACAGTGTGTATTTCTGGTTATCCAGTCATGTTGGCAGGCAGTGTTAATAACATCACTATACACCAGTATTTATAGCTAAATACAACTTTAACAGTATTTAATATGGCTGCAAAGAAACAGCAATGTTAAGGGTTGTTTGAGATTTGGGCACTTATGTAGACAGTGACCTAACTTTCAACCAACATGTGTCCATTGTCATAATTAAGTCCTTCTATATTCCATAGTTTATAAACAAAGGGATTGCATCTAGATCTAGAGATGGCATTGTCCCTCTTTATTCAGCCCTCATTAGGCCAGTCATGGAGTATAATACCCCCTTTGTCATGTATTTGTCTGGACACATACAAATGGAACACCCACAGGGATACCTTAATAAAAGGATACAAGACCCAAATATTATGTTCTACATAGACCAACTGAAAACTTTGACACTATACTCAGCATCCTACAAACTGTTAAGAGGAGACCTATATCTGGCAAATAAGGCAACCTTTGACCCAGTACTGATGGATTTGCTGCACAACAGCAAGTCAAATGACATCAGAAACATACCTCTCAACTGTACAGATTTTCACAGAATGTCTAGATTTTTGCTTCATAATCTTGGTCCGTTTTTCATAAAATTGTGGTTTTCTTGCAAATTAGTGGCAAATCATTAACTGAATTTAGAAAATAATGACAAATATCTGAGTTTCATACTTCATACCCTTCAGAAAATTCATGCTAATGTACAACCTGTTATTCTATCAACTTTCTAAGTTAGTTAAAGCAATATTTAAAAATTGGCCCCATTTTTGGGCCTTTGTCCCACTTTTATTTATGGCTTCATCCTGATTTCTTGATCTAACAGGTTGAGAGGTATGATCAGAAAGTCTTGGTCTGGCAATCTAAACCTTTTCTGCAGAATCAACAAAATGGTTTATAGGAACAGGTATATCTCAAAGAGAACACTGCTGCTCTGGACCCATTCATGTAAAACAAAGTTCATCCCTGTCAATATTCAAATACAACTTGGATCTATGGATGGGAAACAGAAAGATTATGCCAGGATTGCCCCTGTACTAATAATGGCAATTCCTAAATGCTTTATCCCATGCATGGGTTCCCTGAAATTATCTATGGTATGATCACACTTATTTTCTCCAGGGGTAATATATAATTATCAACCATGGGTTGGGTAAGGTCAGTCTGGGTCTATATCAATTTGTCGAAATCTAATTACAACGAATGGATGCTCATCAAACTGAAATCACCGAATGGCTGTCCATGGAATGTTCACATCAGGAAATGTTTTTCCCAGGGAAGAAAATGACTTGGCCAACACACCAGCTGACACACACACACACACACACACACACACACACACACACACACACACACACACACACACACACCACAGTACATCAAACCCATCATGGTGGAGGTCTATGCCACCCAACCCCCCCCTACATACACATACTTACTGTATATATACCAACTTTGAGATCTCAATACAGTGGAGAAAACAGCAAATTTCTGTATGTTGGTCAAGTTATTTCCTTCCCTGGGAAAAATGTTTGCTGATGTGAACATTCAATGAATGGCATTTGATGATTTCAGTTCAATGAACAGTTGTTCACTGTAATTAGACTTCGACAAACTGATACAGACCTGGTCAATCTAACACCAAATGTAATAGCCTTAAAATCACCCACAAGGAGAGCAAACCATTAATTAATTAATTTATTCATTTATCACATTTGTTAACTGGGAAAGTTCACTGAGTCTGTAATGAGCCCATTTTCAGTGGAGGCCTGGGGAGAAAAGCTCCACAAAATTACATAAAAAATATATAACCACATAAACAGAAAAAAATCATTCAGTACTATTACACTGGATGAAACTGGTAATAGAAACAACAGTGAAAAGATTGCAATCATTGACGTATAGAGGTAATAAATGGTATATATTTAAGTGACATGTTAGTGAAATATATTTACAAGGTGCATAGAGTGTTTTCAAGTAACACATGAAAGTAATATATCTGCAGGTGCATAGTTGTGAGGAGATTAAGTACAATGTAAGTATAGTAGGAGATAGAAGGGCAGAGGGTAGAAAAGACAGGTTAATGTGACCAGGAGTCAGTAAGTAGGCAGAGTGAAGGAAACAATGTGATCATTAGAGGTACAGCAATGGGGGGAGAAATCAGGAGTTGGGGGTGTGTATTGGGGAGCAGGAGCATAACCATTTTGAGGAGAGATGTAGTTTGAGGGATTTTTTAAAGGAGGCTGGGTTGCTGATTGTTCTAAGTGAAGGGGGGAGCTTATTCCATGCCTTAAAGACATTATAGGAATACAACATTTGACTGACTGAAAGCTTGGCTTTCTCTATGGATAGTAACATTTTATTTTCGGACCTAAGGTGTCGGTTCGGATGGTACATAGTCAGTATGGAAATGAGGGAAGGGCAAGTTTCTGGATGGTAGATGAGCTTGTGGGCTGCAGTTAATTGTAAAAATGTGAGATAGTGTGGGGATTCCAGTCAATTTAGTTGATGCAGAGAGGAACAGTGATGGGTAGAATATTTAACATTTGTAGAAAATTTAGTGACTTTGTTGTAGCAAGAGTCTAGTTTTGTTCTCAAGGAGGACTGTAGATTGGCGAGGATAGGAGCACCTTATATGTGGTATACTTCTATGTAGCCCATCTAATTACTAAAGGGTTCGCATCTAGAAATAAAGAGGTTATAGTGCCCCTCTACTCGTCACTCATCAGACTCATCATAGAGTACAATACCCCATTTGGGATGTACCTCACAAGACACTTCCAACAGCTGGAAAGACCACAAAAGTACCTCACCAAGAGGATTACTGGCCTCAAACATATGTCTTATGCAGACCAACTGAAAAAACTCCGGCTGTACTCAGTGGCATATCGCTTACTCAGAGGTGATCTCTGCCTGACATACAAAGCCATGTCCAACTCAGAATTGATGGACATGCTCCACCTAAAGAAATCCAAGTCACTGTGAGCCACAATCTCTAGTGAGCTAAACCTCGCCACAACAATAAATAGAACATGCTGGAGGGATAGATTCCTGTCACAGACACTCCCCATGCTTTGGAACAAAATTCCTAATTACGTTAGGCAGAGCCCCTCACTAACACTCTTCAAGAGAAACCTTGACGAGTGGATGGGTAACAGAAAATACACCCCTGGGATCACTTCATTGGCTCTGCTTGACAGAGGCTCAGTTAATTAATCAATGGAGTGGTGAAAGCCGACACACTCTAGCTAGGCTTATAAATGCCCTTGGGCAGATAGCCTAGTACCTACCTATGAATCTATGAACCTATATAAGTGTTGGAAGCAGGAAGGATGAGGCCAGAGCATTTTTTGCAGTGAGACTAAGAAAATAGTTGTGCCTATACAGGTCACCTAGTTTTTGATGTTTGTTTTTTTTGATGTTACTGTAGATGTGAAGGTTGAAAGTTAATTTATCATCAATGATGACTCCTAGTAATTTGGTGCTGGGGGCGACTTCAATGATGGTGTTATTTTGAGAGCCAATGGTGAATAGTGACTTGTCAACAGAGCTGGATTTTGTATGAGTAAATATTAAAAGTTTTGTTTTATTGGGATTGAGAGGGAGATGCTTCTGGGACATCCAGGTTTCAGTGGAAGTAAATGCTTCTTGGGTGAGACACTGTGGAGCGAGGGCAGATTTAGCAGAGCAGATGATAGTTGATTCATCTGCATATTGGATGACAGTACTGTGGATGAGAGATGAATGACAGTTATTTACAAATATGCTGAATAAGAGGGGTCCCAGTATTGAACCTTGGGAGACACCTGCATTTGTAGTTATGAAAGGGGAGGAATATTGTTGGCATTTAGTCATTTGCTGCCTGTTACTGAGATAGTTAGTAAACCATTGTAGGGTAGGGGGAGATAGCCCAAGATTAGTGAGTTTAGTAAGCAGGCGGGGGTGTGATATAGTGTCGAATGCCTTTGAAAGATCTAGGAATAATGCTAATGCTGAGACTAAGGAACCAACATCTTGAGCTCTGTTTACTGTGTTGAGGAACGAAATGAGGGCAGTGTTAGTACTATGTCCAGGCCTAAAGCCATGTTGAGTGGGAGAGAGGATTTGGTGTTGTATCAGATAGCTGAGGAGTTGAGTGTGAATGCATTTCTCTAGAATTTTGGAGATTAGGGAGAGAATGGCAATGGGACGGAAATTTGAGATGTCAGAGTTATTCCCACCTTTGTGAAATGGAGGGATAAATGCTTTTTTCCAGATATCAGTAAGCAGGCTTCCTGAATGGACCTGTTTAGGAGGATGCTGATAGGATATGCAATGGAGGAGGCTGAGAGTTGTAAGTGTTCTGCAAGTAAGTTATCAGGCACGTTGGTACAGGGTTAGAGTTTGTGAAGACGTTTTTGATAGTAGAGGTTGGTATGGCTATTAGTGTGAAAGAAGGTAGAGGATTTGTAGAGAAGTGCAAAGGTAGAGTACCTGGTAAGTCAGCCTTAATAGGTGGGAAGGTGGTGGGAAGTTTTTTTATGGTGTCTATGAAGTAAGTGTTAAAGAGGGAGGCTATCTCAGAGGGTGTTTAATCTGGGTTTACACATGGATTGCTGTTAGTTCCAGAGTAGGTTAGGGAGTTAATTGCTCCCCAAAGATTTTTGGGGTTTAGTTTATGTTGGTTTTGGATAGCCTGGAAGTATTCGTTTTTGGTTTTGATAACTAGGCATTTAGCCTTATTGCGAAGTTGTTTATATACTGACTGAGGTTAGACAATGTTTTGTTTTTTGCCAGGCTTTATAGGCCTTGTTCCTAGAGGACATAACTTGCTTTGTGGACTTTGTAAGCCAAATTGCATGTTTTGACTCAATCCTTTTTAAGCAGAGTGGGGCAAGACTATTTAGGATCCTAAGAAATGTAGAATCAAAAAATTCTACAGCTTCATTGAGTGGGAGACATTTTAGTGGGCTCCAGTTAGTGTTTTGCAGGATGTCATTGAAGGTGTTTGGGGAGAAGTGGGATAAATCTCTGGTGTATCTATATTGGTTTAAGTTTGGTATGGAGGTGGGCTTATGTATTATGAATGCTGGACAGTGATCACTAATACTATTTGGTTGAGTCCCTGAGGTGGTAATATTTTCTGGGTCAGAGACCAAGATCCAATCCAAGACTGAGCGTTTGTTTTCTTTGGCGTTGGGTCTTGTAATATCAGATATTAGTTGAGTACAGACATGAAGGTTCATATCAGTAGAGGGGTTATTAGTGGACATATCTAGCCAGTAAATATTGACATTGCTTAGGATGATAGTTTAATTTTCATCACATCAATAACTGACTACAATGCACCCTTCTTCATGTACCTCCCCACACATCTTCCAGTGATGTGTAACTGAAGTATACCACCTTTGTCACAGTGAGCTGTCACATAGCTTATTGGCCATACCTAGACATTCTTTTTGTGGATATATATAAATGCGCCATGCACACCAGTCAACTAGCCTGAATTACTCATAATGTCACATACAGTTATAGCAGCGTCCCTCCTAACACCTCCAGCAGATGTTAATGTGCCAGTACAATGTGTGTGGCTGCTCTCATAGAGTGTGGATGTATCATAATAGTTGTTCAAGTGTGTCTGTGCAGAATCATCTCTGCTCACTCTAAATCACATATGTTATGTCAGAGGCATGGAATTGCTGGTGGTATTATTCTGATATTGTCCATGATTATGGTTGGTTCTTTTAATGTTTTCCATGAGCCTTTACCTGTGCCCCACATGCTGGAGAAATCTGCTGAGATTGCACTCATATTTAGGCATATCAATTTGCACAGCTTCACAATATGCACCCTACCTTGATTGTATGTCAGATCGTTGATAGATGTCCTCTGCATTATTCATGTAAGGATGCTTATCTCACACAGAAATCCTCCCCATTATGTCACCTTGTGTGACAATCACATAAAGCACATTTTCACTATACAGTTCCTACTCTAACATATAGATATGTGATTGGTGTTGTTGCTGCAACTATCTTCTATTGACATGCCCTCATCTGCTGCACGTTAGGTTGTTTCACCTGTCCTCTTTTACTCTATTCATTCCTACAATTCATCTGTGTGTCCCAATTCAATACACACACTTCCCCTGAGTGTTATTTTTATACAGTGGTCCATGTATCGTTACAAATCATATACAGATTCAATACAGAATGCAAGGAATGGGAAGTTACAGTACTTTGCACTGCAGATACACTGTCCTGTACTATGTTTGGACCATGTAATTTGCTCATACCTCTCAACTGTCCAGATATTCCCAGGATGTCCAGATGTGCTACTTATCAAATTTGTGGCTTTCTGCCATATCACTGGGATGATGTCAGCACTGATGTGACTCAATAGCGCATCATTTCAATTCATGCCTCTCAGCTGTCCTGATTTTTGCAGAATGTCCAGTTTTTGCCTCATTGTTGTGATCTTTTCCCATAAAATGTTGGTTTTCTGACAAATTATTGGCAAGTCTTTGTGGAATGAAGTCAGAAAATAATGACAGACATTTGAGTTTCAAACTTCATGCTCTTCAGAAAAATCTATGCTACTGTAAAACCTAAAATTCTATCAGCTTTCTAATTTTGTAAGAGTAATATTGAAATCTGTCACTATTTTTGGACCTTTGTCCCCCCATTATTTATGGCTTTGTCTAGATTTCTTACTCTAAGAGGTTGAGAGGTATGTTTAAGTTTCATTCTACCACATTTCTATGAGACATCTATGTCAAATATTTCCCTGTTTCTGGTTAATTGTCCCTGCATTATGTTGGCCTTTGTGCAGATCTGTTGAACTAAGAGATTGGGAGCTATCTGTGAAGCCCTTGTGATCATTGTGGCATTCTGGGCAAAACTGCAGACTGTAAGTGCTTTACTTTGAAGAGGATTACTATCCGTGCTTACATGGTTTCATGACATGGCGTGTGGGATGAATATGCATTGTACAGTGGTGTGCACTGCTGCTCACTGTGTACCACCTCACACACATGTAAACTCTGTGTAGGCTTCTTGTGGAGCCTACATGGACATTATTGAATCCCAGCGTTTGCTTACTGTAGCTCACCTATACATTTACAGTGAAATCTAAGTATTATTTTCTTATTGATCCTGGAGTCCTTTGATTGATTCTGTCTTGTGTAAGATATTCTTGACACAACTAAGCATAGCCACTCAGTTTTCAGTCTTATAGTTGTTGTATTGACTTTTGCTGTACTATGTAAACACAATGTTCCAGTCTACTGCTGATAAAACTTAATCATGCGTTCACTGTAAACAGTTGAGCTTAATTGTCCTGCGGAATTTCTGCAAACACATGTACATCAGCTCATTTGATTAGGTATGCATATATTCATTCAGTGCCATGCAATTCTCCTTGATTTAGCAGAGCAGTTTGAACATTCTGGGAAAAGGTGTCTGCTTGAAACAGTAATCTCTTGTTACTAAATGGAAAATAATATAAAAGAAAGTCAATAAGTGTCAATGCTTTGTTGGTTGTTTACTTCAGAATGACTGTCATTTGCTTTAAAGGAGCTATATCTGCCATAAATGTAAGGTGTAAAAGTCCACTCAGTGAAATGTTTTTTCTCTCCCTGTGCTACCTGAAATCAGTTCCCTATGTATATGCCACTGATGTTTTCTAATGTAATAGTTACAGGCAATCAAAAGATAAATTTCACGGTAAAGCACATAATTACTGTAAGGAGCATTTAATCCCACGAGGCAGAGTTTTACAGGAAAATAAGGAAGTGGCCACATTATTTTAAAAGAGCACTATATTGATTGTGGCCCATATATGTTAATGTTAAAAATAAGAATAAAATAGTGTCAGATTTTTGCATGCATAGCTAAAGATTTACTTAAATAATTTAAATGTAAAATGAAATATGTTGCAGGAATTAAATAATTATGTACTGAATATTTTATAACTCAAATTAATTTTGAAAATAGCCATGGACACAGTAACTGACAATTTTAACACAAGTGCTTTGGCTTTTTTCTCCAAACCTACTTCAACTTCCAATGATACCTTACCATCTGAAACTGCACTTCTCCCTCAGTTTACTGGTGCTACATTTGTGATTCTAGCTGTAATGATGATGACAGCAGCAGTTTTGATAACACTTGGAAATGCTTTGATTTTCCTTGCCTTTGTGGTAGATGAAAGGCTTAGAACACAGTTCTTCTAAGCTTGGCTATATGTGACTTTTGTATAGGTAAGTCACAGCTATTCTCACTCAGAATTAATTAATTTCTTTAAACTACATGAAGAAGGATACATGTTCCAGTCAAAAAGAATAATAACATTTGAGTGAATTAATTGTGTGTGTGTGTGTGTGTGTGTGTGTGTGTGTGTGTGTGTGTGTGTGTGTGTGTGTGTGTGTGTGTGCGTGTGTGTCTGTGCGTGTTCATATGTAAGCCAGTTTGAAGTCAAGAAAAAAATGAATAAGCCATTCTTGTTCATCATGGGATGAATTTTCAATTTAAAATTTATCAGACTTCTGTTCTGCACTTAGTTGCATATGCTATAAAATAACATTAATATGTCATATAGTTTCCATTGTTATTTATTTATTATAGCCATAGATTGTAATGAATAATAATTATAATTCCAAACCAGCAACTTGTGGAGCTACAAAAAATATTTTTTAATTACCACTTTTCTCAGGAAGATGTAACGAAAAATGAAAACATCTGAAAAAGAAATTACATT
This sequence comes from Protopterus annectens, assembly GCF_019279795.1. Taxonomy (NCBI): domain Eukaryota; kingdom Metazoa; phylum Chordata; order Ceratodontiformes; family Protopteridae; genus Protopterus; species Protopterus annectens. The sequence goes on from NC_056731.1 coordinate 1,248,415,749, forward strand.
TCATGATTAGATCCATTCTATAGTCACAGAAAATGGCTCTGTAGCTGTAATACATTAAGTAACTTATTGTGGCATAACCTCAAATGCCTCAGGAGTCTCTTAAAATGAGGAAATTAAAGTACACACACACACACACACACACACACACACACACACACACACACACACACACACACAGATCAATTTGTTGCTCTACATATATATATATATATCTATCTTTATATAAAATACATATGCATAAGTATTGCAAGAATGGGTGCAGTACATGGAAAACTAGCTCTGCATTCCTTGGTAACCCCACCGTGATTGGACAGTACTGATCTGCTGTTGAGAATAACACAGTTCCAAACATTAGTACCAGGCAGCAACTGTCCCCTCTGCTGTGATGGAAAAAGTCACACTTGGTTGATGACTTTACACCTGTGCTTGCTTTTGGTGCTGACCCAAGTGTGCATGTTTTTCTTAACTTTGAACTGAGTTCAGTTCTGCACTGATTGCAGTATACAGTGTTATGTCTCATGACTGACCCTACAGATGTAACATATCTAGCATGTGACATTACTGAAATGCCTAACCCCATAATTTACCTGTGATGTTTTTGCTTGAGATCCCATGCATAATGGAAGTTTTGATATCAGATGTGTTTGCTGATGCAGTCATGTCACTCAGCAAAAAAAAAATAAAAAATCAGTTGCTGAGTGATGCCCATGTACCTGTTATCATATTGTTCAGAATTTGATGAAGACTGAAAATTATAGTATTTTATTAAGTAAATTTGAGTTAAATATACAATTTACTTACTTTCACTGTGCTTTTTCTGTACTTTAAAATTCCTTCATCCAGTCTATAAATCAAAATCAGCTCTGGTTTGTAAGAAGTCTTTTCTTCTTTCATGACCACAATTTTCTGTTCTTAGCCAATGACATCCCTTCTTGCATACTCTCCAGAAGGTTGCCTTTTTCCTGTTATAGTTGGCAATTTACATTTTAATGAGAGCACTGTTGTAATTAACTGGTATTTACTATTCCTCTGCATCTTATCTCTTTGCTCCCTACCATCTGCCTGACTATAATCTCTCATTGGAAAACAGCTTGCATTAATTAGCAGACTCAAATAACTATGGCTGGAGATTTAGGAATGGATAAAATAAAAGGCATACATTTAGCTAGATTTTTTACTGGTCTAGTATTGTGAAGGATGTAGAGAACATTTTTGCAGGCTGCCCATAGTGTCAAATAACAGCACCCATCCCAAGATTTAAGAACCCTTTGGTACCCTTACTCAATGTCAGTATCCCATCTGAAGCCATAACAATGGACAATATAAGTCCAACTGTATAGCTGAGTAAGGGCCACCTAGTTATGTATTGAAATTGCTTGATGCAGTACCCATATGAAGAGCCAATATAATGCATATAGCAAAGGAACTAATACTTGTTTTTTTAGGATGAAAATTAGTCTAAATTACCCAACTTCTGCCTCTCCTTTCCACTCCTCCTACCCAGTCTCCTCAGTCTCCTCTCATACATATCTTCTATCACCTCTCTCTCAATACTCCTACTCCCCAAACATCTTACTACTTCATCCCTGCCTCCTTCATACAACTTCAGATAAACTACTTCTCTCCATACTTTCATTCCTCACCTCTAACATACTCTTTACTTCAATTGGCACTCCCTTCTCTCCCACTTTGTACAACAATGGTTTCCGCAATCCTCCAACAACTTGAAGTCCCCTGCTTCCTCCTTCATTTTCTGATTCCTTTATGCTATATCACCTCTTACTCTTCCTTTGCTTATACAATTCCCCCAACAAAAATAACTCCCCCCTCAAACTCCCTTCACCATATCTCTTTCTCTCACTTCCATTCTATCTCTTCTTATCTTATCCCACCCAATCAACTTTATCTGTTCCTCTATAAAATACCATCCACTACTGCTACTACATTTACACACAAATTAAACTTATATCCAATTAAACCCTCTATCTCTATACCAAAATTTCTTAGGTCTTTTCTACTCAATAATATATTCTTAGCCAGAGATATCCACCCCAATCCTGGCCCCATTCTCTTTGCCAACAATAATCACCCAACTCCTTCTCCCCCACCCCCAAACATATTAAAAATCTTCACCTTGAACTCCCAAAGTCTCAATAGCAAAGTCCACCTCTTTCAGGCCTGGTTAACCCACACCCAACTAGACATCTTAGCCATTTCAGGGACTTGGCTTAAACCCCATATCTCTGATTCAGAAATACTTCCCCCTGGATACCACATTATTAGAAATGACCGAACTAGGTGGCGGCTCTGCCATAGTTTATTCTAAATCACTAACTGTAATTCCCCTCCAAATTCCAGTTCCTCAATTTGAAAATACTGAACTTATAGCTGGACTACTGAAACTAAATAGACACAAAAATATCTGTATTATTGCCCTATATATCTCCCCTGGAAATAATATCCCCATCCTTGAAGACATTCTCCAATGGGCTTCTACTAAAGTTAACTACGAAACATACATCTTAGGTGATGTAAATATTGACTGGAATAAAATTAACTCTCTCTCCCCCTCCCTTGCCATCAACCTTTATAACTTCACTCAAACAATCCAGCATATAACTAGACCCAACAAAACTAATCCCCCAGGTTCTTCTATTGACTGGATCCTAGACTCCAATCCAAACAAAATCACTAATTCTGGAACAATTCCAGACAGCATTAGTGACCACCTCCCAGCTTTCATTCATCGCACTACCAACACTTCCCCTCACCAACATCAATACATCCTAACTCGTAATCTTAGTAACTTCAACCCCACAACCTTCTCAAACCTATTCAAACAAATGAACTGGCAAGACCTTAGAACTCTCCCTCTTGATGCTGCTATCAACTACTTCAACTTTGTTTTCTTATATACACTTAACTCTCTCGCCCCTATCAGAAATAAAAGGGTAAAAATAAATAACGCTCCTTGGTTATCTAAACATACTAAACAAATTATGCATCAAAGGGATAAACTATGGAAGCTGTTCCAAAACAATAAACTGCCCAACACCTTGCTCCAATATAAGCAACTACATAACCAAGTAAAACAACTAATTACCAAGGACAAAAAAATCCTTTTACTCCAACCTCCAATCTAACAATAACAATAACCCCCAAAAATTCTGGAACTCTATAAACTCTCTCCTTAATCCCAGTTCCAAAAATAATCCCTGTCCTGACCCAAATAAATCTGGCCAAGAACTATGCTCAGAATTTAACTCTTTCTTCTTACAAACAATATCTGACCTAACTAAGACCTTCCCTACCAATATCCCTTCTGTTCCCCTTTATTCTCCTTCCAATTCCTCCAATAACCCTTCCCTTAGATTTGAACTCAAACCTGTTTCTACTAACGTCATAAAAAAACTTCTATCTAAACTGAAACCCTGCTCTAATGCCCCTGACAATATTCCCTCCTCCTTTCTAAAATGTGCTGCAGATGGGATAGCACTCCCAATCAGCATCATCATTAACAGATCTATTAATGAATCTTATGTCCCCAAATTATGGCTCAGCTTATATCCTTCCACCGCACAAAGGAGGCAAGAACACCAACATCTCAAACTTTCGCCCCATTGCTCTACTCTCACCTTTCTCTAAAATCTTAGAAAAGTGTGTCCACTCCCAACTTATGCCTTTTCTAACCAAAAACCATCTTCTAACACCTACCCAACATGGCTTTCGTTCTGGTCTTAGCACTACTACTGCTCTATTATCCTACTTAGAAACTATCAATCAAGCCCGAGACTCAGGTCACCTGCTCTCTACTGTCTTGCTTGTTCTCTCTAAAGCCTTCAACACTGTTTCTCATAATCATCTTCTCCTTCAACTATCAAACCTGCATCTATCGCCTAATTTTCTATCCTGGATCTCTACCTACTTATCTGATAGGTCTCAAGCAGTCAAATGGAAAAACTCCATCTCCTCCTTCCTACCTACCCCAACAGATGTACCACAGGGATCCATCCTGGGACCCATGCTCTTTAATATTTTTATTAATAACTTTCATTCTGCTATCCCCAATGCCAAAATTATTCAATACGCAGATGATTCAACCATAGTCTGCTCTGCCTCAAACATCTCTGAACTGCTTCTCAAAACCCAAGCTGCCTTCTCAACCACTGAAAACTGGATGCACAAAAACCACCTCTCCCTTAATGCTAACAAATCCAAAATTCTCCCCTAGAAAATCTTACTCCTTCGATAAAGACACTTTCAAAATCCTTAGCAACTCTAAATCCACTATTGAAGTTGTTCCCTCTGCAAAACTCCTCGGTGTTAGAGTTGACGAATTCCTAAAGTTCGACATACACATTCAGCAAAATATTAAAAAAAAAACATCAAAAACTAGGCATGCTATACAGGAATAATCTTTTTCTCTCTCTCTCACCACGAGGCACACTCTGGCCACTACCTACCTTTTGCCCTCTTTACTTTATGGAGCCCCTCTCTTAACCAACTTGTCATACTCTATCACCTCCAAACTAGAAAGCTGCTATAACAAAATCTCTAAATTTGCCTCCAACTGTAAAACCTCCACCCATCATTGGCTTTCCCTTCAATCCCTAAATTGGCTAGAACTACTGAACTACCTAACCTATCTGCAGCTCACAACAGCACACAAACTTATATTTCAGCCATCTAACTGTCCTGCTCTAGCTAATATCCTTCCTTCCTACACCCCTAAGAGATCTCTCAGATCTGAACATCAAAATCTGATTGCTATCTACAAAACCTAAAAGTCCTGCTGGCCAACTTTTCCTCTCTTTCACTATTGGTAAGGCTTGGAACTCTCTCCCTTCCTCTCTAAGAACAATATCAAACATTGAAAATTTCAAAACTCACCTTTTCAAACATCTGTCCACTAAGTGGAAATGCTCCTGCTTTCACCCTACCTAAAACTATTCAAAAACTCACCAATATCCTACTTAGAGTGTAAAAAGGTGAGGCAGTCCTTTAGTCCACCCCAACTAAAAACTATCCAAGAACATATTCATACCACATGGAGTGCTCCATTGCACTCAAAATGTCCCAACGACTTATCCTCATACCCCTTCATGTAAATATTGTAAATAGATTTCTTAACTCTCTTCTCTATGTGCTTATATAATGCATTTTCTCAAACTACTCGAATACCTTTACAAATGTATAACCTTCTAAGAATGTGCTTATGTGCTCAAATAATGCATTGTCTTAAATTACCCTATAAGAACAGATTATAATTGTATAACCTTTTAGAATAACCTTAGTGAAGTTATAGTTGACTTTGTTGTAATAATGAATGTTCCTATTGTACAAACTGGTCACCTCAATGTATCATTCATATTTTATATTTCTGTATTTTGTATTTGTACATTTGGACCTTTTCTCCCCGGGCCTCCACCGAAAACGGGTCCTCAGGGCCCAGTGGACTTCCCCGGTAATCAGACTGGAAATAAATAAATAAATTACATAGGAATTCTCAAAAGTAACTCTATTCATGGCTAAAGTACTGCATGAAATCTGTCAATTTGTTTAAAATATAATAACTAAGGAAATGTGCATACTGCCATCAAACATTTAAGCTAGCTCAGTGTTTTAGTTCTTTTTTGTTGTTCTTCTTTTGGCTTTTCCCAGTTAGGGGTCACCACAGCAGAACTCCAGTCCACTAATGATTAGCAGTAGATTTTTTTTTTACTGGTGCCGAGGTGCCAACTCGACGCCCAACTTTCAAAGAAGGCACGGCCATTTTATGCATGTCTTTCAAATGCCACTTGACCATGGGGAGGACATACACACTCCACACAGAAGGCGCTCCAGCCGAGAATCGAACAGGAGAACCTCTTGCTGTGAGGAAACAATGATACTGCTGCACCACCGCTGCTTAAATTTATAAAAGTGTCTTACAGAGGACTACAGAAATGGAAAGGAAAAACTGGATGATCTGCTACATATATTCTTTTGCTATAAGAGACACATTCCAAGCTTTAGCCTGACTCACACTCTTTGAACTTTTGTATGGAGGCAAAGGAAAAAAGAAAGCACCCCCAAGTGTGATATAGTAATTTACTCACCTGTGGGACAGATTAATATCTATAATTCCTATAGCAAGATAACTTGAACAAGACCGTAGAAGGCACAACAGTGATCAAACAACAGAAATACTTGTCTCATAGAATTTAGACTGGGAGAAACAGAACTTTTGTTAGCACCCACTGTTAAAACAAGTTCCTTGAAAAGTGGCAGAGGCCTTTTGAAATTCTACAAAGGGTAAGTAAAGTGAATTATAAGATGAGATAACCAGGAAGAGAAAAAATAAGAACTGTTATATTATATAAATGTTCAAAGGCTTTGAGAGAACCTAAAGCTTCTCCAAGTATTTTAATAGAATTTAAGACCTCTCAACATGAACTTAACTCAAAATTGGGGGGAAATTGTCCATATGTCAAAAAGAGGCTGAAAAATAATTTTTATTAGGAAATTAAGACATTATCCCATAGTAGCCTTTTGGGACCAATTTAATCTGTCACAACACAGAAACTGTGCCTGGTGGAAAAGTAAATTTGAATCCATACCTTGTACCAGAATTCCAACATCCAGCAGTCAGGGAAGAAATACAAGAAATTATTAAATGTGTCATAGAGCCACTTCACAGTGAGTGGAACTGTCTTGTTGTACTGGTCTCTAAGCTTGAGAAGGCTATATAAAATTAAATACCATCTTTAAATGTTGTTCATATCTCATACATCAGTGTAAGAATTTATTGAACAAAGCACTGTCTACATTTGACAGTCTGATGGACTAGATTCTAAAATCTCATACCAGATATGCAGCAGCCTATGTGGATGGCATTGTAATATTCTCCATACCGTGCATGTCATCTCTTTAAAGTCCAAGGTGTTTGTAATTCTTTCATCTAAGCTTGGTTGACAGCTAACCAAGTGAAGTGAATGGTATTCTAGCAGTTAGCATAGAAGATTAAGATTATAACTGTTAATGTATGGGATCTTGTAGTCTAAGGGTTGATTCTCTCAGTGTTTATTTGGCTACTGTGTGCCTTTGAGCAGACTGCATGCCTAATAACTAACTATGAACCAGATTAAGCTTTGCAGAAGCCCATTATTTGGGCTATATAATAGGCAGAGGGATTGTGAAGCCCCAAATTGAGAAGCTAAGGCAGTTCAGCCTGGCTTATACTCACTACTGAAAAGTAGGTTAAGGCTTTTTTAGGTTGGTGAGATATTATCACAAATTTGCCCTTGAATTTGCTACCATCACTTGCCCCCCCCCCCCCCGATAACCTAACCAAAGGTAAAAGTCCATTGAAAGTTCAATGAACAAATAAAACTGAATGGGCTTTTTGAGAAACTACATAGTTTGATTTGTTTAGAAGCTAAATTGGTAGCCTCTAACTTCTCTGAACAGTTTCTGGTACGTACGAAAATTATAAGGTGGACATTATCGTCATGGTGCCCCAATGAAGGGTGAAGACCATATTGCCTGTTACATCCGCTGAAAGCTTAGCAACAATAGGAAGCACAAGTCTACAACACAGAGGAAGTGTTTGGTAGTCCAGTGGGCCATCACTATCCTCAAGTACTATTTGCTAGGTAAAGAATTTGCTCTGACTATAGACCAAGCCCCTTTACAATAGCCTTATGAACAGTAGGTCATTATTTACAAACTGCTCTACTGGGCATTAATTCTCCAGTCATAAAACAATTGTACTAAACAACAACCAGGTTGCAGCGACATTAACTTCACTGGACTGCCTCAGGTGTATAGTCCATCCATTAGACCAATGGCTCTGCAGTGGAGGGCATGTCTGATAATGGCAAGAGCAGAGCCTGCTGAGCATAGAGAACAGTGTACTTTTACGATTAAGGCAGAACAGTCAGGCAAGTGTCAACAATAAACAGTGTCTTCTGGGAAATGTAAAGAACACAGAAAGCGGTAGACACAGTTCCTGTTTTCCTGAGTACTAGGTCGAGTTCAGATTGTTTCAGGCATCTTCTGGGAAGTTAAGGTCGAGTGGAGAAACCAGGCTGGAAGCTGTCCCATTAGAATGAAGTGTGGAAGATCTCCCTCAAACTTGAACAGGAAAGGGAGCTGTTGAGGGGAGCTTTTCCAAATCATTAGTGTGTTAAAATGTATTTAGTGACAGAAAGCTGTTTCAGACTAGATACTGACTTATTACCTTGTTACTTTCTAATATCTATCTATCTATCTATCTATCTATCTATCTATCTATCTATCTATCTATCTATCTATCAATCTATCATCTATCTATCTATTTATCTATCTATCTATCTATCTATCTATCTATCTATCTTCTATCTGTGTAACTATCTGTTCATAGGGACTTAACTAGGTTATTGGTCTGTCTGGATCTTAAAAAACAGACACACATTCCCATGGTAGTTTTTTAGCCCTTATATTTTGTGTATGATTAACTGAGTGTTGGGTAGAACAAGGATATGTTGGTACATTAACTTGTTGACCCTTTCCATAAAGGGCATGTTTGCTAAGCCAGGTGTGAACTTATTATTTCCAATCCAGTCATCCAAGTTACATTTCAGTAGAGTAAGAAGACAGTTCCATAGGATCACTATTCTCTGTGATACATATTCAGCCCTCCAACACGTCCTGTTTTTATTACAAAAAAGATTAAGATCCTTTGATTGGGCATTTACCCTATCATTACACTTGGAAATGTGTAATAGATCTAACAGGACAGGGTGTGGTGAGGCACGATATGTAAGACAGAGTTCATCTATTAGTAGCCTGTATGATACCGAGAAGTGGGACAAAGCTATAAGATGGTTTGCATATTTTTTTTTCTTATGATTTTGGCCCTTGATTTTTAGTGAGGAAGCACTGTGGTCATTCCAGTTGTGCCAAGTTTTTAGAAAGGTATATACAGAAAGTGGCATTATATTAAATGACTGGCCTAAGAATATCCAAATGCAGTGGAATGATTACATCCCTAGACCTAGACTCCATAACTGTAGATATAAGCTATGCAGTGAGAAAGGGCTTCTATATAATAGTGGATACATGGACAGTTTGTGTTAGATCTCTGACAACAAGATCAACTTTCAGCTTGTGTAGTGAATGTGATAGTTACAAAGGTAGCCATGCTTGCTAGTTTTAATCCATGGTTTTGCACCAGCTATTTGTTAGGGAAAAGCCCTTTTGTGGAATATTGGTGCCCTCTGGGGAGTTCATAGGTAGGTACTAGGCTATTGGTCCTAGGGCCTCTATAAGTCTAGCCAAAAAGGTACCATGGTTTTCACCACCCAAGAAAAGTATTTTCCTGTGCCCCTGTAGAGCAGAGCCCCAGAGGTGATCTCCGGGGTGAACTTCCTATTTCCCATCCAATCATCAAGATTTTTTTTGAAGAGTGCTAATGAAGAGCTTTGTTTGATATAGATGCGTAGTTTGTTCCAGAGCATGGGAAGTGTCTGGGACAGGAATCTATCCCTCCAGCATGTTCTGTTTATCGTGGTGACAAGGTTTCGGTCTCTAGAGCGTGTAGCTCGGAGGTATTGGATTTCTTCAAGTGGAGCATGTCCAACAGCTCTGGGTTTGACATAGATTCGTATGTTAGGCAGAGATCGCATCTGAGTTAGTGATAAGTGACGGAGTAAAGCTGGAGTTTTTTTAGACAGTCTGCATAGGGCATCTGTTTGAGACCGGTAATCCTCTTTGTGAGGTATTTCTGCAGCCTTTCCAGTTGTTGTTGTAGGTGTCTTGTGAGGTACATACCAAAAGGGGCATTGTATTTTATAATGGGTCTAATGAGTGACTAGCAGAGGGGAACAATGACCTCTTTTTTCCTGGATGAGAAACCTTTTGTGATGAGGTGTGCCATGTCAAAGGATTTCCTGACTACTGTGGCTATGTGATTATCAAAGGAGAGACTACTGTCCACCTGTATCCTAAGGTCTCTTATCACACTTTCGGTGTTAAGTAGACTACCACCTATGTGGTTACTCATGGGTACAGAGTTTTTACCAAAGGGGATGACAATGCACTTTTTGGCATTGAGCTTGAGGCCATGGCTTTAACACCAGGCATCTGTCTCAGTGAGGCCCTTTTGTAGGATGTCCACATCATTAGGAGTTTCGATTATGGCTTCTAGTTTGCAATCATCTGCAAACTTCATTAGCCAAAGACCTTCTGTGTTAGCCTGTACTTCAAAAAAGTAGATACCAAACAGGAGAGAACCCAGGACTGAACCCTGTGACTCCACTTTTCACTGGTCTGAAGTTGAATTTGGAGTCTGCTACTTTCACAGTGTGGGTTCTGTCAGTGAGCCAGTTGGTAACCCATCTTGTGACATAGGGATTTATGCCTAGTTTAGTGAGTTTGTCTATAATTCCAGAGTGGGGGATGGTATCAAAAGCCTAGGTGAGATCTAGATAGGCTGTATGAACCACCTTACCCTCGTCGATGGTTTTGTGGCTGCTTCAAAGAAGTCTATCAGGTTTAGGAGACATGATCTGCCTTTTACAAACCTGAACTGGGTGGGGTCCAGAGTTTGGAGATTATCAGTGTCTTTGTTTATAAGTTCCATGATGATTAATTCCATGGCCTTGCAGACCAGGCTTGTTAGGCTAATGGGTGGTAGTTCCCGGGGTCCATGGTGGCTCCCCCTTTGTGGAGTGGGATAACTGTCGCTGTGCGCCATTCAGTGGGAACAAAGCCTGAGGTGAGGCTATGATTGAACATGGTGCATAGGTGGGGTGCC